>NC_090023.1:176010005-176152505 GCF_037176765.1 Anolis sagrei
TTCCTAGATTTTGACAGGGCGGGAAGGGGCAGGGTGGGGTTTGGAGGTGGCCTGAAGTAAAAGGAGGTAAGATTGGGGCAGGGGAGTGATGGAGCGTGGGGTTGCGTGTGTGTGTGCGGCGGCGGGGGGAGTGATGGAGCCTGGGGTTGCGTGTGTGTGTGCGGCGGCGGGGGGAGTGGGGTTGCGTGTGTGTGCGGTGGTGGGGGGAGTGATGGAGCATGGGGTTGCGTGTGTGTGTGCGGCGGCGGGGGGAGTGATGGAGCGTGGGGTTGCGTGTGTGTGTGCGGCAGGGTGTGTGTGTGTGCGGGAAGCGGCGCGGCGGGGCTTGGAGTGGGCATGGTTTCCGCAGAGGGAACGTTGGCCGGAAGGCCATGTGCGCGCGCGATGGAACTTGCGGCTGGGCGCCAATGCGCATGCTCAGTTGTTTTGCCGTTTTGTGAGTGTGTTGTTGTGTTGTTTTTCATTTTGAGTAGATATGTTTGTACCTTGTGGGTTGTGTTATGGGCACGGGGATTTTAGTTAAGTTTCGTTGGGGGATTTTTGAGTTTTGTTGTTTTGCCGTTTTGTGAGTGTGTTGTTGTGTTGCTTTTCATTTTGAGTAGATATGTTTATACCTTGTGGGTTGTGTTATGGGTACGGGGATTTTGGTTAAGTTTCGTTGGGGGATTTTTGAGTTTTGTTGTTTTGCCGTTTTGTGAGTGTGTTGCTGTGTTGTTTTTCATTTTGAGTAGATATGTTTGTACCTTGTGGGTTGTGTTATGGGCACAGGGATTTTGGTTAAGTTTCGTTGGGGGATTTTTGAGTTTTGTTGTTTTGCCGTTTTGTGAGTGTGTTGTTGTGTTGTTTTTCATTTTGAGTAGATATGTTTGTACCTTGTGGGTTGTGTTATGGGTATGGGAATTTTGGTTAAGTTTCGTTGGGGGGTTTTTGAGTTTTGTTTCCTCGTTGGATGCCCCTAACAAATTTATATATATAGATTACATGTAATATTACTAGTAATATTACAATATAATGATATAGTACAATATAGTAATATTTAATACTGATATTATACTATGCTAATAATATATATTGAATGTCTATATATCTTGAAAGTCACTCCGAGTCTCCTTCGGGGTGAGAAGGGCAACATATAAATGTTGCAAATAAATAAATATTAGCAAGGCCTATTTTAATAGCCATTCTCAAGCAACTAGAAACTACATTTATTTGGTATCTACCAATCCCCATGGATGCCAGTTAACTGAGAGTCTACTGTATGCTGAAGAATGTTTATAATTTAATCAGAGTTACGGATTATATTTTAAATTGCCATTTTATGTAAGCTGTCCGAATTGTCAACTCCATCCAGCTATGCACTGCTCACATTGTTTAAATGCAGAGTTGTAAAGTTTGACCCCCCTGCCATACAGGAAAAGCACAATCAAAGTACCCTTGACAGAAGGCCATCCAGCCTCTGTTTAAAAGCTTCCAAGGAAGGACTTCTAATTTTGTGACAGTTCTTTACTATGGGACTCTTTAACCCTGTTAAGTGTGTATACATTTTTGGGTGACATAATGTATGTGAAGTGTTTGGTGTCCTCTTAAGACACAGTTGTTTTGTCTAGTAGAGAAATGAATGACGTTCTTAAATGGGGAGGGGATACCTAGAAAAAAAGGTAGTTACTTTACATCCTTGTATACATGTAACAAGGGTATTCACAAGTATTGTGAATTTTTTTTTAGAAAAAAAAACACACTTGAAATCTGAAGACCAATGGCAGCTCTACTGCCAAACCCTCCTTCTACCCTTTAACCTAGAGTTTAACATAATAGAGAAAATGGGTTGAGTAACTGATAGCATGATCATGGCCACCCACCCTGTTTCAATAGTTTGTTCCTTTTTGCAATTTAAAAGGTTCTGTGTTTAAGAAGGAAAAGTGATCCTGTGTTTCACCTCAACCAAAGAACTTTATGAGCTGTGAAGGGATCATGTGTTTCTTTTATCTCAACAACAACAACAACAACAACAACAATAATAATAAATGCAGAGCAGAAGAGAAAACTGGCAAAAGAAGGCTTCCCATGGACAGTTCCTGGGAAAAATTTAGAGCAAAATTGACAAGTCAGTTTGGTGGTGTTATCCACTCCTTCTTTATTACATGTATATCCTATGTTTTGGTTAACTTTTAATTAAAAACTGACAAATTATAAATCTGTTCATGTAAAATACCGTATACATTTAAATGATGATGACGACAACAGCAACATTCAAGGTGGCTTATAAAACAATACAGTACAGTGAATGGGAATTTATCACTAAAATCAGTAGTTGAAAATGTCAGATAATAATAATAATAATGATGATGATGATGATGAACATAGATGTGACTCACAAATGGAACACTGAAAAAGGAGATGGAGGGCCTGATTCTGGTAGCTCAAGAACAAGCAATGAGAACAAATACCATCAAAGCCAGAATTGAAAAGTTAATGACAGATTCCAAGTGTAGACTCTGCAAGGAAGCAGTTGAACATTGCGCAGATGGACTACAAGCAGAGGCATAATACTGTTGCTCAGATGATCCACTAGAACTTTTGCCACAAATACCATATGCCTGCGACAGAAAACTGGTGAGAGAAAAAGTTACAGAAAACGAACTGTCAAACTACTCTGACCCTTCTGAATTCAGACTGACAGAGTTTTGGAACACAATACTCCTGACCTCATGGTTGTGGGGGAAAACAAAGTATGGATGATTGATATTGCATTCCCAGGCAACAGCAGAATTGACGAGAAGCAACTGGAAAAACTTACACGATATGAGGATTTAAAGTTTGAACTGCAAAGACTCTGGCACAAGTCAGTAAATGTGGTCCCAGTGGTGATCAGCATACTGGGTGCAGTGCCTAAAGACCTTGGCCTGCACTTAAAAACTATCGGCACTGACAAAATTAACATCTGTCAGCTGCAAAAGGCCACCCTATTTGAATCTGCACTCATTATTCACCAATACATCACATAGTTCTAGACACTTGGGAAGTGTCGGACGTGTGATTGAATACAAAAGCCAGGATAATGATCTTGTTGTGTACTGATCTTGTTGTGTATCTAATAAGAAGAAGAAGAAGAAGAAGAAGAAGACAGAACGCCTGATTCCTGTAGCCCAGGCGCAAGCCATCAGAACAAATGCCATTAAGGCCACGATTGAAAAATCAGCTGATGACCCAAAATGCAGACTGTGCAAGGAAACTGATGACACCATGGACCATATCCTCAGCTGCTGCAAGAAAATCGCACAAACGGACTACAAACAGAGGCACAACTCTGTGGCCCAAATGATTCACTGAAACTTATGTCACAAGTACCACCTACCATTGGTGGGATCATAAACCTGCAAAGGTAATGGAAAATAAAGACGCAAAAATACTGTGGGACTTTTGAATCCAGACTGACAAAGTTTTGGAACACAATACACCAGACATCATGATTGTGGAAAAGAAAAAAGTTTGGAATATTGATGTCGCCATACCAGGTGAAAGTCGCATTGAGGAAAAACAACAGGAGAAACTCAGCTGTTATCAGGACTTCAAAATCAAACTGCAGAGGCTCTGGCATAAACCAGTACAGGTGGTCCCAGTGGTCATTGGCACACTGGGTGCCGTGCCAAAAGATCTCAGCCGGCATTTGGAAACAATAAACATTGACAAAATCATGATCTGTCAACTGCAAAATCCCACCTTACTTGTATCAGCGTGCACCATTCGAAAATACATCACACAGTCCTAGATGCTTGGGAAGTGTTCGACTTGTGATTTTGTGATACGAAATCCAGCATATAGATCTCGTTTGCTGTGACATACTGTGTTTTTGTGTCAGAAATAATAATAATAATAATAATAATTATTATTATTATTATTATTTTGTAGCTTCCGGAATGCAGTGGTTTTGACTTTTCTGGGTTTGATTTTTTTACAGATTTGATTGCAAATGTTCTCTCTGGGAATCTGTAGTTTTCCAATGCACTTCTGTGATCAGTTTCCAGCAGAAATTGACCGGAATCATGCTGGAAGTCTAGAAATAGAGGTGTTCTTCATTCACAATTTTTCACTTCCACTGATGCTCCTAACCCCTGCAGATGTGGATAGCTAGTAGGAATGCTTGACATCTCTCATTGAAAACAACAGGCCAGCATTGACCGAAGAGAGAAAAATGGTGTAATGATTCCGATAGAAGGACTTATAGAGGTGACAAAAGCAGCTAAAAGATTAATGAATCTAGTAAACAGGGGCATCTGTTGCATGTCAGTTTGTTAAGTGTTTCTTTGTCACTGCTCAGAGTTTCTTGTATAGAATTTGCAGTAGCGTTTTTGAAGGAAAAAGGGATAATACTACACTGAGGATCCAACAGGGTTTTTGGTTTTTTGCTCTAAAAAAAAAAACCTTATCTGCTTTCCATGTCTTGTATGACAGGTGAACATCCATTGAGCTGTCTTCTCTATCCCTCCCCCATTGAACAAACAGCAATTGGGTTTAAAGTCTGAGCAGGCTAACAGATAGGGACAGTGAAGGTGGCTATAAAAGCAAAGCCTCCTTCCATGTAATCCTTTAAGGCGATTTTCTTTTCTTCCTGGCATGGCTCTGCCCCGAAACGGTTTCAGTTTTCACTGTGGAGGAAAAGGTGTGGTAAGAAGAATATGCTGTCCAAAGTTTACTTAATTGACGTGTCCTGAGGTTGAGCTTACACTGATTCCTAAAGTGTGAGAAACCCTCAGTTTAAACTATTGTTAGAGACAGTAGAGGTTTGAGCATTGCGCTGTGGCTGGAGACCAGGATTTGAATCCCATTTTGCTCAGCCGTGAAATGGCAAATGGGAATGTTAAAGGCAAAAGGTCCCTAAGACCAAAAGTCAAACAGTTATATAATTGCAATAATGTACATATATTATGTCTTTGCTTAATTGCTACAACATTCGATATATAGGCATCTAGTACAAATTATACTACATACAATTCTCTAAACCCAAAACTATTTTTCTTATGTGGTATAAACAACCAATTCTTACAGCAAAATGTACAGCTGCTTTAAGGTTCTTTTGAAAATAAATTTATCAATAACAATACAAAGTTTGTAAACCTTTTTACAAGTCTCTTAATCCAGAGCTTCTTAATGTAGGTACGCCGCTGATTCCTACAGTTGAATATATCCGTTTGTCGACCATATTTTGCTAAAGTTTGTTCACAGCAACACACAGTTTATCAGTCCTTTTTCAAAATCCACAGTTTGTCAACCGCAACCGGTTTCGACTACATGCAGTCTTCTTCAGGTGGTAGTAGAAATCCAAAATAGTAAGTTTTGTAAAGTAGACAATTCTTCAAGTAAAGTCAATATATGAAGGTAAACAATTATGAGGACCTAAAGGGAACACATTCGGTGGCTAAACATAGTAAGGAAAGCAATTATCAAAAGTAGAATCAAAATACTCACATAGGTTCTCCTACAAAGGTGCTCTGCTTTTTAGTATATTTCTGTGGCAAGCACACAGGAAGCAGATGGAGATTCCAGTATATAAAGAGAAACTAATAGTGTATGAAGAGAATTTTAAAGGGGCCCCGTATAGCTGTCAGAGTGGGTGTGTTCCAGTTTGCAATAGTAAGTTACTCAAAAGAGAAACTTGTTTTAAGAGCCATGTGCTAGCTCACATGAAACACTGAAATGAAATAGAATCATTCACACCCTTAGGATATACAGTTTCAAGAGTGAAAATCCAAAAGGCTTCATGTTGTGGTAGTCTAGTAGATAAATCTATATTTATGGGGGATGTAACCACCTCTAAAATTAGGACCCTAAGTGTTTCTGGACTATGTTTCATGTCATTGAAATGTTTGTATAGGCTTGAATCGACAGCCTGATTTCTAATTTTGCTTTTGCATTCGATTATACGGAGTTTAATTTGTCTGCTGGTTTGTCCAACATACATCAAGCAGTTGGGACAAAAGATGATGTAAATGACACCAGTAGTTGTGCATGTAGCAAAATGACACAGTTGATTGTTACAAACACTTAAATGGGAATGTTTCAATTGGCCACCTTGATTAGCATTGAATGGCCTTGCAGATTCAAAGCCTGGCTACTTCAGACTTGGCTCCAGCAGACAACAACAACAACAACAACAATACTTTTATCTCCCTGGGGGGACTCAGGGTGGTTCCAAGCAACAACATCAAAACATACAGAGTCACAACATGAACAAAAAAATAACAGTGACAGCAACATAAGCATGGAATTGCCCAACAACACATAAATATTAAAAGAAAAAATCCTGCCTGCTCTTCATGTCTATTTGTTAGGGGATGGAAAAGGAATGGGTCAGGACAATTTAAAAGGCTGGGTCAAGACTGATACAAATTGAAATAAAGATGGGACCTACATTTGGGTACAGTACTGCAATAGATAAACGACAGAAGCGGGGACAACCTATTTCCAGGGGCCTGTTAGGAGAATAACCAGTGTAATATATAGCGGGCTAGGTTGTGTCCGGACAGTGTCTAGGCTGAGCTAGCACTGGTCACTCTCGAAGATTTTTGAAACCACCGAGTCTTCAAACTCTTACGAAAAGAGGGGAGGGATGGGTCCTGTCTTCTTTCCCTTGGAAGGGCGTTCCAGAGGCGGGGGGCCACCACCAAGAAGTCCCTCTCTCTCGACCTCACCCTGCACATTCCACAGATATATTACACTACTTGCCTAGCTTCCAACAGACCTCACAACCTCTGAGGATGCCTGACATAGATATGGGCAAAACATCAGAAGGGAATGTTTCTGGAACATGGACACACAACCCAGAACTCTTAAAACTGGATCATTTTTGTAGGTCTTCCCTGTTGAAAGATAGGCAAGCAGGGTTATTGGTCTGAAATATGGGTAAAACCAGCCCCACTCCGCTAGCTGTAGTATTCAAGAAACATGAAAGCTGCAGCCATGCAATACACTAGTTTGGAGAAGTGGTGCTTTATATTGTGGAAGTAATGGGACTGTGCCGTGAACCATCACAGAGATTAAGATCCTCTGGGGAGGCCTGCTTTCCGTCCCGCCATTGTCACAGGCGCAATTGGTGGGGATGGGGCCTTCTTGGTGATTGCTCCCCAGCTATGGAACTCCCTTCCTGGTGAGATCAGGTCAGCCCCCTCCCTCCTGTCCTTTAGAAGGATGGTAAAAACTTGGCTGTGGGACCAAGCTTTCAGGACAGGGCAATAAAGCAGTAATAGGAAAGATGACCAGGCCAATTAGATTTGACGCAGATGACTAGGACGGTTTTGAATTGTGTATTTTAATATTTTGATAAATGTTTTTTAATGTTTATGTATGTGTATGCGAATTTGTGTCCCGGCATTGAATGTTTGCCGTGTGTATGCTGTGCCCCACCCCGAGTCCCCTTTGGGATGAGAAGGGCGGAATATAAATGTTTTAAATAAATGAATAATTGAATATTACCTACATTTAACACGTAGTGCCTTCCATATTATCCAGACAGTGAGACATGCAGTTAATCTTTGGAGTTGTCACAGTGGATGGTCAGAGACTTAGCAGTAGTGTGCACTCTGTTTTGTAATGTTGATTGCTTTGAGAAACTATGGAAGGAAAGAGCTTGTAGGTATACGAAAGCATTAGTCTCAGTTAGAGTTGACCCATTGGATCACTTGCTGAATGGCAAGTCAACATGTATGTACATTGCACTATTTCTAGATACGATTTAGATCTGAAACATTTCCAGTGTTGATTTCAGTGATTCCTTTGGAGCAAAAACCTCTCTCTTTTGGGGGATCATATTGATTTGGCCTTCTTACATATTCAAATGCTTTGGGCAGAATAATATCACGCCAGCATCTTTCTCTTTTCACCTTGTCTCTTGCAGCCTTTTCTATTTCTCAGTCTGTTCTGGAGGATGGTCCACTTTCCATGTGCAGATTCTAAGTGTACATGAGAGAAGGGAAATAACTCTCTTTCTAGGTTGGTGAGAAGAACCAGAGGATGCAGTTTCGTGGAAAAGTATAAACATTACCATTTTACTTCATTATAACTGAAAAAAATCTTACATTTTCTTTGTTTTCCAGAAAATGATCAAGGCGAATATATTTCTCCATTCCATGACATTCCAATACATGGAAATGCCAACAAGGTAATATTGAACATTGTGTTGTGATGCCCTCAGCCCAATCTTGCAAGTTAGAAAAATGGCTTAGTTACTAGATTGTACCTATTTAATTCAACCTAAAGGAAGACAATATTTTTGTATGTATTTTAACAGTTAGACTGTATTCAGTTAGACTGTATTCAGTCTAACTTCTGGTGATACTTAAGAACTAAGAGTAACTTACTACAATGTCACTTAAGTAAAAAATTGCCTTTGTGGTAGGAATAGCCAGAATTCAGCATACTCATGTGAAATGATTTTTTTTTCTTAAGCAGGGCTTTGGGGGGAAAAAATCTATGATTACCATAACTCTCTGTCCATAACTGGCTTCTTTAGACCCAGTTCTACATTTGAGCTTTTCACTATACAATTATCCTCCTAACTTGCAGCAACCTCCAGCTTACAGTGGGAAAAAACATGGAAGTATTTTATTCCTCTGCGATGTTGGGGCTGATGGAGAAAGTAAAGAAGTTGATTTATTGCATTTTACACCCAGATTTTACATTATTGTGGTATTTAAATTGATACTAATTTTTTTAAAAGTTGGTTTTTGTTCCAATAGTAATTTTGGTCTAAATATGTTTTGTCTTCCACTTCTAGCTTAGATTTTTTTTTTTCAGAACCAGGACTGGCAGTCCCCAAGTTACAAACAAGATAGGTTCTGTAGGTTTGTTAAGTTGAATTTGTTTGTCAGCTGGAACAGTAAACAGTTGGCCATCATTGCATGAATGATGCCAATATATACTGGGGAGACTGGTGCCTTGAATTCTTTCAGACCAGAATATTAAAGCAAGAGCTGACTTGGAGCAAATATGTGGTCTTCACTCCAGTAAACTAGAGGAGTACAGGATGCTGATTGTTCTTCAGTCCTCATTAGTTAATCCCGATGCAATTTGTTATCAATGCTGGAGAAGTAATTTTCTGTATAAAATTGGGCTTTATGCTCAATAGGTTACACACCCCTGCCCAGAAGCCAGGTTTCATTGGACTGAACACATTGAATTCGAAGTGGGACATTGCTTTTATCTAGCTCTTATTCTAACATTAGTATGAATTCAGCTAATAGCTTGTGGCATTTTTTTTTTCGTGTCAGGAGCAACTTGAGAAACTGCAAGTCGCTTCTGGTGTGAGAGAATTGGCTGTCTGCAAGGATGCTGCCCGGGGGATGCCAGGATGTTTTATCATCCTGTGGGAGTCTTCTCTTATGTCACTGCACGGGAAACTGGAGCTGACAGAAAGGAGCTCACCCCGCTCCCTGAATTCAAACTGCCGACCTTTCGGTCAGCAGTCCTTCCAGCACAAGGGTTTAACCCATTGCACCACTTGGGCCACCAAGTAGTGCAATGAAGTATAGATAAAATACTGTTAATTTGTCTTCAGAACAAAGAGATTAGTAATATAAAGGCATGAGATGTGTGTTTTTTAAAAAATGAATCAGAATATGGTCAACAAATTCGATTACAAGACTTCAAAAAGCAAGGCACCATTGCAAGGAGTTGATCCAAAATGATAACTGAAAATGTAACTAGTGTTGGATGGAAAGTAAATATGAAAAATTGGTACTTGGCTACATATACATTGATCAATGTATCTGCGGAGCAACTGAAAACTATTATGAGGGGCTGTGGGGCGTAACATTGCACATAACTGAATACGTAATGCCACACCACCTATGTAGTTTTCTGTCGCCACTTTAATACCTGGGACGTACTCTGTTTCTGTCCTGTTACAAGTGCCTTCCTTCTTGACTCATTGAGGGGAAAAAGAATTTCCTTTCTAAATCCCTTTACTGCCTTGTACTGCTGCAGTTTCCTTTTTAAATTGGCTGGGGCTTTCTTGTGAGTTGTTAAACTTTTGTGCTTTATATCACATGCTTGAGACACTCCGGTAAGCAACAAAGTAACAAAGTTTATTTATAGCTTCTGGTTCCAATGCTTTATGGTTACATTTGCGTTTTGTTACAGTCTCGAGTCTTACATTCAGTATCATTCACTCAGTTGACTTTTCTTATGAAACCCTCACTATCTCACATCAACAAATATGTTACTTTCTTCATATACCCTTGGCTGAACTATTTTCTGACTTAGGCCACACTGACGCCTTCTTATTTTTCCTTAAACCTTGAGCTCTATTTTCCCGATTGCTTCTCTCTAACTGAGTTTTCTAACTGCTCCCCACTTCTCTTTTTTAACTGACAAACTCTAACTGCTTCTTTCAAACTTGACTCCACCCCTTTAGAATGTTCAGTTCTGTAACTGCCATTCTAGCTCAGCGGCCTTTTCAAATTCTGGCATAGTCTCATCTGCATACGACCAATCGGCTTCACATATGCAAATTAATCCTGCCTTCACTGTTGCTATCCTATTTGAGCCAATTCTTCCCTATCAGCCATATTGTAACCTAGAGCTACACACCAAAAATACAACATAGATCATAAAATTCACTACAGGGGCACCACAGTTTAACAAATTTCTTTTGAAATCAGATTTGGGTGTATCTTTTGATTATAGTGTCCTCTGTTTAAAATGATATGGTTGTGTTATAAAATGTTCAAATATAGCTTTCATCTTAAGCAGAAAACAATAGCGTTAAGGTCTGTAGGATTAAACCTGTATGGTGAAGATCCTTTTTTGGAGGTGAACCTCTACTGGCTTATCCTAACGGCACATGCAAAGATTTTGTGATCCTGGGAACTATCCAATGCAGATTGTCAGACTTCACTTCTCTTTGTTTTTATTGCAGGGAAACTTCATCTCATGGGTGCTACGCAGCTTCAGTGACAGCACAGTTAGGGAGTCCAGTTCATTTCATTTATATGTTAATTAACCCACCTTTCTCTTGGCGTTGCCAGAGTTTAGGGCAAAAGGTTACATTGCCCAGTCTTGTTCCTAGCTCTTGCTCCTAATCCTGATATTTTTAAGATCTTAAGAGGATTGTAAAGTATCTCACAGTCTGGGGTTGGAGATATTCTCAGTTTATCAAGACCTGAGCTGCTGCTCTTATTGTCTTCTAAATGTGAAATATGTCAGACTAATTTACCTTTCTTTACATAAAGAAATGAACTTGGTGTTTTGTATATTCATTAGAACAGATACAGCCATACAGAAAGTAATATGAGAAGTATATTAACAAGGATTTTTTCTTTCCTTCTCAAAATTTGGTACTTGTTTTATATATTAGAAGTGCTCTAAAATAGCTTTATATCCCAGTTTAAGCATAAACTATTTTGTAGTACGAATACCCTATGAGCTGATATCAGGTGACATGGGGTACATCTATAACTGTAGAATTAATGCAGTTTGACATCAGTTTAACTGCCATGTCTCAGTGTTCTGGATTTCTGGGCATTATTGTTTTAGAGTTAGAAAGCAACTGTTCTCGGACTCTGAGTCATATGTACCCATAGACCAGTGGTTCTCAACCTGTGGGTCCCCAGATGTTTTGGCCTTCAACTTCCAGAAATCCTAACACCTGGTAAACTGGCTGGGAATTTCTAGGAGTTGTAGGCCAAAAATGTTGATTGTTGGTTGATGAGGCGATAAAACCGCTCCGACACACAGCCATAAAGCAATAAACCAATTAGCTTTATTTACAGACTATATACATAGCAGAGTTGCATGGTAGCGTCTGCCTGCGCAAAAGACAACTCAGTAATGGCTACTCTTCTTCTTCACACTCAGTAGAACACGCCTACTTACATTCCATACAAGGCATCATACGTCACATACAGGAAGAAGGAACTAACACACACAAATATACTTTTCTAGGATTCATACATAACTCAGTGGTTCCTTAACACTATTGCTGAACCTTATTACATACAAAGCTCTCTTGTGAGGCTCAACCATCCCATCAGAAGTTTAGCTTTGAAAACATTTTTAAGTAAACTAAATAGTAACTCAACAGTTGGCCATCATTGCATGAAATGTTCTACAAATATATATTATTCTCTCATGTGAGTGTAGTAGTCCATATTCATAATTTGAATGCTTAAGGATAGATTACAGTAGTGTAGTTGAACTATGGTTCCCCTAGCAAAAAAAAGTCCGATCTGTGTCTCATTGACTTCAGAGGGACTTACTTTCAAGTCAATTTACATAAGATTGTCGCCTTAGTCTGTAACTCTAGACCCCTTTGCTCTAGAGTTTAAAGCAGTGAAACACATAACATCTTTGCCCATTACTGAAAGCAATACCATAGTTTTTTGTTTTTTTGAGTTTTTGTCTATGTTTATTGGTGTTGATATGGTGGAAAGGGCAGTCAGAAGCTGGATCATACTATAGTTTAGAAGAGTTACTATTTGGACTAAAACTGCAAGAATCCTCCCGTTTGGTACAACTAATAGCCATGTTGTAACCCTGGAAATTATAATTTAAGAGTGTTCTGGGGAAAATGATTAATTTTAGTAGGACTTTCAGCATTCAAGACTGCTTTTTATTATGTGTTTATATTAGCAACTGCGGTTTGGAGTTTCCACATACTTTTGAGTTTGTTTTGGGATTTTCCCACAGTGAAACTGGTTCTGTTAAAGGCCACCTTTTGTATTTTTCTCAAAGTAATGATCACCCTCCTCTGCCCCAATATATCACCTTGTTGAAAGCATTGCTTCCAACATATACTATTTTTGTTGGGAGATATTCAACTTGAATGTAAAGTTCTCTGCTACTTCCCCTTCTTTAAGGTCTATTATCCAAAGAATTACAAAAGATAACCATTGCTTACCAAGTAGGAAAATTATAAACTGTATAAGTTCATTACACAGATGTTCGCTTCTAATTTTGTCGTGTTGTGCTCTATAGAATTAAGTATATACCTTTCTGGTTTCTTATTCTTTTCAGGATGTATTCAACATGGTTGTGGAAATACCTCGATGGACTAATGCTAAGATGGAGGTAATTTCTTGATGAGAATTAAAATCTATAAGTTACGGCTTGGATGCCTTAACTTCATCTTTGTTGAAACCAATGTATCAGTTTTGGTTTGGGTTGTCAAGTATAGAAAATAATAATAATAATAATAATAATAATAATAATTTTCATTTATATTCTGCTCTATCTCCCTGAGGGGATTCAGAGCAAATTACAGACTACATATGTGGCAAACAGTCTATGCCATTATACAATTAACAAAGACAGATATTACACAGACAGAGGCAAGGCTTTCCTCTGGAGGCTGTGCTCGACTCAGCCATGGGGAGGCACTGTTGTTCCATTTTTCCATGTTGAGGAGCTCATTGTCCGTGGACACCTTCCTGATCTAAATTGCCAGGGGCGCCTTTTACCTCCCCGCAAAGGTGATACCTGTTTATCTACTCAGATTGCTGTTTTCGAACTGCTAGATAAGCAGATGCTAGGGCTGATGGCAGGAGCTCACCTAGACCCACAGCTTGAACTGCCAACCTTCTGGTTGGCAAGATTTTCTGTAGCTGACGATGTAACTTGCTGTGCTAACCTTAGCCTCTATAAGTGTTCTAAAGCTGTAATTCTGTAGATATTTACTTTGGAGAAGTCAAATCCAGATAGATTTTTTTCTATGGAAATATCAATTTGAAGCATCTCTAAACAAAATAACATTTTAGGGTTGTGTTTTTTTTTTTTACTAAGCTAAATGAATTCTGTTTTTAGATTGCAACCAAAGATCCTCTAAATCCGATTAAACAAGATGTGAAGAAAGGAAAGCTGCGTTACGTTGCTAATGTGTTCCCTCACAAGGGATATATCTGGAATTATGGTGCTATTCCACAGGTATTTTACTATATTCTGCTTTTTTTGCTTGTTTGTTTCTTATGGATTCTAGAAGCAACAGTCAAGAACACTAAAGAGGAGGAAAAACATTTGTTTAGAAATAGCATCTGTGTTCAACTGTTCACAATTTTTTGGGGTAAAAATGAAAAATGAAAGTACTGCATATGCTATCAATAAGAAAGCTTCATATGATACAGCCAAAACAGTGGCTTTACGGGACACAACTCATATAATAATAGCATTGTCGTAAAATTATGTAGAATCTTCCTAAAGTTAATGCAGGTTAAAGTGAGCAAAAGATAACTATTGACAAAAATTTAGGTAACATTGTATTTTGGGAAACTAATTTAGCTGTCATCAAAAAAAAGAAGAAAAACTTGTCTGTGGAAGCTGTGATGGTAGTAGACATGTATGTTGGAAATAGCAACCTTCTACAAGCCTCCTATACTAGTTATTTGTTATGTATATAATTCAGATTGCTTACTACATTGTTTATTTTGATACACAGTTTTCCCTTAACTTTATGTTGTTTAGCAAATACTACTTATTTTTGGTCTCTTGAGATCATGGTTTAAAAGCAATATATTTATGGAAGAGTAGATGTTTTGGGGCAATGGAAATAACACTTCTGAAATTCTGCTATATATTTTGTGCATTGGCATATATTTGTTCCTAACAGTCCAGAGAGATAACCAGGTATATCAGTCTAACAATTGAGAAACCTAATCAGTTGGTGTTGGGATTATTAATCTTGGTTCTTTAGCATTGTCTCCAAACGTGTATTTTAACTCAAAGTCTCTGCCATCACAACACCTTTGTAAAACCTGCTTTTTCCTTGTGCATTTCTCTCAATCACACTCACATCCAAGCTTGTATCTTTTGTAGTCCCAGCTGAGCAGAGACAGACAGTGTGAGGAAAGGACAGGCTGTGATAATGAATATGAAAACGTTCTTTGCCAGGTTTTTAATAACCATGCCTTTGACCCGGAAGGAAGTTAGGTCAGTTTCTATTAAAGCAGTCGTAAACTGCAGCTTCCTGCTGGGAAGTATTATCAACACATCCGTATTTCTTTGTAAAAGAAAAAAAGTCTTTTGTTAAAGAGGCTTAAGGGCTACTCTTGTGAATTTATATTCATGTCGACATGGCATCAAGAATAAGTGCATATCAAAATAGGATGAGTATTTCCCTACAGGATTCCTATGCAGAAAGACGTGCTTTATGTATAAGAGATGCATTGGTACCTGGCACAAATTGTCACATATATTCCGCTAGAAAGACCAGACGATCTCCTTCAGTTCTTCTGCTTTTCAGAGACTTGAGAATAAGCCGTAGTCTGACTTGCTGTTCGTAGCTTTAAGTCTACTTATTTCAATATTTATCTTAACTCTGTGCAAAGAATAAAGAGTATTTTGTTCTTTTTTAGACTTGGGAAGATCCAGCACATAAAGATGAAAACACTGGCTGTTGTGGAGATAACGATCCCATTGATGTCTGTGAAATTGGAAGCAAGGTAGCAAAATAATTTTTGAGGTAGAATATGTGTGTTGTAATGTTACCCAAGTCTGTGAACTTCACTGCTGTGTGCATTTTATTTAATTTACTTATTTTGAGTATTTTTACCTCGCCCTTCTCAACACCCTGGGGGAGACTTAAGGCAGCTTCCAGCTGGCAACAATTTGATTATTCCATATCTACATAATAAAATACAAAACAGAAACAATTATGTATACTGTATATACTCAAGTATAAGCCTAGTTTTTCAGCCCCTTTTTTAGGCTGAAAAAGTTCTCCTCGGCTTATACTCGAGTCAAGGTTATTTATTATTTTACTCTGTTATTAGTATTATTTTTATTTCATGTATTATTTTACTCTCTTTATTATTATTATTACATTTACAGTATTTTACCCTATTATTATTATTATTACATTTATTATTTTACACTATTTATTATTATTATTACATTTATTATTTTATTTTATTATTATTGCATTTATTATTTTACTCTATTACATTTATTATTCTCTGTTATTACTGTTATTATTGCATTTCCACTATTTTACTTTATTATTATTATATTTAATATTTTACTCTATTATTGGAAGGATACGTAAGATTACATTGAAGATATGTAATGATTTAACCAGAGTTGGGCAGTCTTATCTCAAATTACAGTTTTATGTAAATATTAAAAAACATTTCACCTCCTGATGCCTCAATTAATGTAATTTTATTGGTATCTATTTTTATTTTGAAATTTACCTGTAGTGGCTGCATTTCCCACCCTCAGCTTATACTTGAGTCAATATGTTTTCCCATTTTTGTGGTAAAATTAGGTGCCTCTGCTTATATTTGGGTCGGCTTATACTCAAGTATATACGGTAGTTAAAAACATTAAGTCAATACAATTAAAATCTACTAAAATATACCAGTCTGGTGGCTGCTATCTACCCAAATTCTGTAGTTGGAGACTCATCAAGCTTATTCATAGTCCATTACCATAGCAATTGTCATCATAGTCATTTTCATAGTCCATATAATTACCCAAAGGTCTGGTCCCACATTCACTTTATTAAAGGTGAGGTGGGATGAAGACAGCCCAATTTCCCCAGAGAGTGAATTCCACAGGTGGGGGGCCACCACTGAGAAGGCCCTGCCCCTCATCCCCGCCAAGCATATTTGTGATAGAGATCGGGGCTGAGAGCAGGGCCTCCCCAGAAGATCTTAAGCTCTTAGGTGGGACGTAGAAGGAGATACGTTTGGACAGTTACACTGGTCCGGAACTGTTTAGGATTGTATAGGTCAAGACCAGCACATTGAATTGTGCTCAGAACTGGATCGGCAGCCAGTGGAGCTGACATAGCAGCGGGGTAATACGCTCCCTATATGACGCCCCAATGAGTAGTCTAGGTAAAGGTAGTCCCCTGACATTAAGTCCAGTCATGTCTGACTCTGGGGTGTGGGGCTCATCTCCATTTCTAAGCCGAAGAGCCAGCGTTGTCCATAGACACCTCCAAGGTCATGTGGCCGGCATGACTGCATGGAGCGCCGTTACCTTCCCGCTGGAGTGGTACCTATTGATCTACTCACATTTGCATGTTTTCGAACTGCTAGGTTGGCAGAAGCTAGGGCTGACAGCGAAGCTCACCCCGCTCCCCGGAATCGAACCTGCGACCTTTCGATCAACAAGCTCAGCAGCTCAGTGCTTTAACCCACTGTGCCACTGGGGGCTGCTGCCCATTGGACTAGTTGCAGTTTCCGAACAGTCTTCAAAGGCAACCCCCATGTAGAGCGCGTTGCAGTAATCAGAGTGTCATGTAGATTTGGACTTTCTAAAGACTAAATACAAAGTTTTTTATAATTGGGTTGCTGTGATTTTTCTAAGCTGTATGGCCATGTTCCAGAAGCATTATCTCCTAACGTTTCTATGGCCAGCATCCTCAGAGGTGGTGAGGTCTGTTGGAAACTAGGCAAATGTGGAATGTCCAGGGTGGGAGAAAGAACTCTTGTCCTATAAAGCTCTATACGGTTCTGGCCCAGCTTACTTGTCTGAACACATCCACCCCTACATCCCACCTCGTAATCTAAGATCATCCGGGGAGGCCCTGCTCTCGCTCCCGTCAACAGCACAGATGCTCCTGGTGGGGACAAGAGACAGGGCCTTCTCGGCTGTGGCCCCCCGCGTATGGAACACACTCCCAAATGAGGTAAGATCCTCCCTCCTGGCTTTTAGAAAAAATTAAAATAATGGTTTTGGGACCAGGCCTACAGGCAGTAGAAGTAAATGTATGCAGCATTTCGGAAAGACAATGACTGGAATGGCGATTTGACGGATTTGTTTTATTGTTTTAATGATTGTTTTATTGCTCATGGATGCATTTTTAAATTTAATTTATGTCTAATTGTAGTGTATAATTGTAATTGTTTGTACTGGCATTGAATTTTTGCCATGACTTGCGTGTAAACAGCTTTGAGTCCCCCTCGGGATGAGAAAAGCGGTATACAAATATTGTAAGTAAATAAATAAGTAAATAAATAAATAAAATCAATTGTCTGTCTGAATGTTGCAATTGGCCACCTTGATTAGCATTGAATGGCCTTGCAGCTTCAAAGCCTAGCTGCTTCCTGCCTGAAAGTCCTTTGTTGGGAAATGTTAGCTGGCCCTGATTGTTTACTGTCTGAAATACCCCTGTTATAGTAATTCGGTATCTATAACATGAAACCCTCACAATTCCATTCAAAACCAATGGTAAGTAGCTTATCTATATATATAAAAATGCCTTGTGCATAATGAATACCTTATAAACAAAAGAACTAATGAACAAAATCACACCAAATTTGGCAACAAAACGTCTCACAACACA
Organism: Anolis sagrei; assembly: GCF_037176765.1. Lineage (NCBI taxonomy): Eukaryota > Metazoa > Chordata > Lepidosauria > Squamata > Anolidae > Anolis > Anolis sagrei. The sequence goes on from NC_090023.1 coordinate 176,028,283, forward strand.
AGGAGTAACCATCACTCAAAAAATTATGGTTTTGTCATTTGGGAGTTGTAGTTACTGGGATTTATAGTTTACCTACAATCAAAGAGCATTCTGAACTCCATCAACGATGGAATTGAACCAAACTTGGCACTCAGAACTTCCATGACCAACAGAAAGTACCGGAAGTGTTTGGTGGACATTGACCTTGAGTTTGCGAGTTATAGTTCACCTACATCCAGAGAGCACTGTGGACTCAAACAATGATGGATCTGGACCAAACTTATCATGAATACTCAATATGCCCAGATTTGAACACTGGTGGAGATTGGGGGAAATAGACCTTGACATTTGGGAGTTGTAGTCACTGGGATTAACAGTTCACCTACAATCAAAGAGCATTCTGAACCCCACGAATGACAGAATCGGGGCAAACTTCCCACACAGAACCTCCATGACCAACAGAAAATACTTAAGGCCATCCGATCCAACTCCCTTCATCAGGGCAAGAAAACATAATCAAAGTCCATCCAGCCATAGAGAGAGAGAGAGAGAGATATATATGATTCACACACAGAGAAATTTAGTATCATAGATTTGAAAGAGACCCTTAAAGAAGGACAATGATATGTTGCATGTTCCAGGGTAGGCAAACCAGACACTCTCCACATCAACACTGACAAAGAAACAGCAAGAAATGCTGTTTACCCACAAACATAAAGAAATTACATATATTAGAAACCAACACTTTCTCATTACTTTATTTTCCAGATCAACGTACTGGGCCACAGCAACGCATGGCAGGGGACAGCTAGTTCTTTATGTGCAGCTGATTGACTGCCATCTGTGTTCTAGCTCCTATGCTGAATGCATAGTATTTAGGCCTGGAAAATAGGAGGGAGGATAGTTATAGTCTATGACTGTAAACCTGAATGCGGCCATAAAAGAGCTTGATACCGTGGACTATGTAACGATCATAAAAAGATATTGTTATAAGCATTCGTAGCTGCAGTTCTAAAAGTTTGCATACTGTACAGTTTGCATACTGATGAAATATGAAATCTTCACTTCTTTCCAGAAACTCTTTGACTGTTGTATATTGTTAATAGCTTAGGCAGAATAGCAGTTTAACCATCGTGTTGAATAGTCAGTAGTCACCGTTGGACACCACAATAAGCTATTGTGTGGGTGAAGGTTAGCAAATCATTCCTTTTGCAGATGGGAGTGATTGAAGAAGTCACAGAACAACGTATGTCCATGGTTTATTTGTTTTGTGAATTCTGCCCCCTGCCTTGTCTCTTTTCAAGACTGAGTAGTAATCCTTGTGTCGATATATTTCATTGGTTTGTCTGATAAGAGATATGTAGAGTGCCGGGTTTCGATGTCAAAACAGACAAATCTGACTTACCAAGATATCTAAACCAGGTGGTAATTTTAAGCCTAGCTTATTAGAACTGATATTATTATTATAACTGGCTTGCATTCACAAAGCATTTCTATTCAAACAGGTATGCAGCAGAGGAGAAATAATTCAAGTGAAAGTCCTAGGCACATTGGCACTAATTGACGAGGGTGAAACAGACTGGAAGATTATTGCAATTAATGTTGAAGATCCTGATGCTGCTAAATTTAACAGTAAGTAACACCTAAGTAAGGAGGTATGTGTCTTTAAGTCTTGCTTCTCCCTTTTATTAAGATTCCCAGGATGGTAAAATTCAGTTGGTGTGAAGTAGAGCTGACATAATGTGATTTACGTAATATTGCGGGACATTGCTAGCATGACCCTTGTGAAGGAGCAATTCTTTAAACTCGACTTAGCCTACCTTAAGTGCACAAGTTAACTAAGTCTTGAGCAAAGCAACACTTCCTTTAGATTATTTGTGTCACTGGTAATGGTACAGACAGAGAGAGCTTCGGGCCAAGTGTTTTGATTAGAGTTGTTGGAAAGGCGACCATTTAATTCCAGAAACCAGAGCAGTGGCTGTTCTTGCTCACTAAAGCAAATGCTAGGATTTTTCAACGTAAAGATGGCTTATGATGTGGAAATCGTCTACCAAAAAACCCAGGAAAGTGTTGACTTTTTAGAGATATGGCCTGGGGCTAACTGCAGACGCCTCAATGGTCGCAGATCATGGATATGGGTTGGAGGACCACCAGGTCATGACATCTGCATATTAGGTGGTGCTTTCCTTATAAAATCTGTGTATTTTAATACGTATTTTATAGAAATTCATATATTTATAGAATTTTAATAATGTTTTTGTGTTTTAATTATGCTATATATATTATATGTCTTGCCCACCTCAAGCCACTAGAAGAGGTGGGTAAGACATATAATAATAATAATAATAATAATAATAATAATAATAATAATAATAATATATAAATAAAAATGTAATGTTCGTTTGTGGGATTAACATAACTCAAACCACTGGACGAATTGACATCCAATTTGGACACAATACATCAACTAAACCAATGTATGTCCTTCACTCAAAAAGACCAAAAAAAAATTAACCAGAAAGAACTTAAAACCCCCCAAAACATGTGCAAATATCCCCTGCCCCCCACGCGAAGGAAAACAATGCACCAACTATCAGTTGCAAGCTGGCAATCCCTGCTGGCACCGAGAGACGCTTAGCCATGGGTTCAGGCTGCAGCTCAGACACACAGTAGGACGGATGCAGTTTGGCCCCACTTTTAACTCAATGTGATGGGGTCCTGGGAGCTGTACTTTCATGCGGCCTTGCTGAAGCCATCTTTGCCGAGGAGGACTGGTGCCCCGCCAAACTACAGATCCCAGAATCTCACAGCATTGAGCCGTGTTTTTGGTCCTGCCCTTCTCTGCCACGCCGGGACCTCACGTGGGCCCTCCTAACCTCCCTCCCCGTCTCTGTCCTCTGTTGGCCTCACCAAACAGGGACCCCTCCTCCTTTCTTTTCTCTGGTGAGGCGGGCAAGTGGCTGCTCCACGCGAGCACCATTCGTCAGACTTTGTCTTCTCTTGAAGGGAGCTTTGCAGCCCACAGCCTTGCTGGGCCCAGCAGGGGCGGGAAGCATTTTTCTAGGTGGGCCTTGCTCACCTAGCACTGGCCCCTTCTTTCTGCTGCAGCCGCAGGGCGCCTTTCATGTTACCCCGCCTTCGTGCCCTACCGGCAAACAGGCAGGAAGGCACCCCACAGCCATGGCAGAAAGAAGAAGGGGCTGTGCTGGGTAAGCGAGGCCTCCTTCGAAAAGCACAGCCCGCCTGCCCTGTGCCCAGCCCAGCAAGGCTGAGGGCTGCGAGGCTCCCTTCCTGCCGGTGCCCAGGCAAAAGGTAGAGAAGGGAAAGAGGGAGAGAAGAAAGGAGAGAAAGAAAGAAAGGGGGTGGGAAAGAAAGTAGGAAAGAGAGGATGGAAGCAAAGAGCAAAGGAACGAAGAGAAGGAAGAAAAGAGAGAAGGAAAGGACAAAAGGAAGGAACGAAGGAAAGAGGGAGATAAGGAAGAAAGGTGAGAGAAAAAGAGGGAGGGAAGGTTGGCCACTGCAATGCGTGGCGGGTATAGCTAGCGATAATAATAATAATAATAATAATAATAATAATAGCATTTTGACTTATTCTTTTTTGACTTATTTAGCCTTCCAGCTGATGAAATGTTTGTGGCCGTCTGTGCACAGAGGTTTTAAATTAGCCTCTTGTTTAAAGACTGATTTTGTTTAAGGTTCTCAAGCTTTGCATTGGGTTAACCGAGAAAAGCATTGTATTAAGTAAGTTGTAGATACTGCCTGCCATAACAGAGAAATGAAGCATACATCTCTGTTCTGGTATGTATCTGTTTCTTATAGACAGTTCTCTAGACTTCTATTGCATATTTCATGGAAGCTTTTAGAGCAGTGGTTCTCAACCTGTGGGTCCCTAGGTGTTTTGGCGTACAACTCCCAGAAATCCCAGCCAGTTTTCCAGCTGTTACGATTTCTGGGAGTTGAAGGCCAAAACATGTGGGGACCCATAGGTTGAGAACCACCGATCTAAAGGAAAGGCAGATGTGGTTAGAGTTCTGCCTGCTCGCATTTGTTTGTGTGTTGGTAATATATAGATCAAACTCTGATTAGATTCTGAACAATTTTTTTCTTCTTTTATGTAATTAAGATATTGATGATGTCAGGAAGATTAAACCTGGATACCTGGAGGCTACAGTGGACTGGTTTAGAAAATACAAAGTACCTGATGGGAAGCCGGAAAACCAGTTTGCATTTAATGGAGAATTTAAAGACAGAGTATGTGCTTATCTTTGCTAATAGTTCTCCATGTTTAATATTGTTTATGCATATTTTAAACAATATGAATGGCATATCCTAAGCAATGGGAAGCATAAACAATGTATCTGCTGTTTCCATAATCCCTGCTAATATTGGGGGAAGCCAGAGACATTTATGCTTACTCTGTGGTATCAGTTGCTCAGAGAGAGCATTTTTTGTCTAAATTATTGACCTATTAACTCAATCAAAATGTCCTGATATTCAGTCTACGCTAGGCATAACTAGCTGAAGAAAACATAGGGCGAGGGGCAAATTTTGTCTTTGCATGACAACATGTGACATTGTGTTACTTTTAGTTTTGATTTTGGCATTTATTTATTTATTTATTTCGGGATTTTATATCCCGTCCTATCTTAACCTCCGCAGAGGGACTTAGGACGGCCTTTTTTGTTGTTATTGTTGGTGGGGAGGGGGGAACAACTGCAGTTTGAACCACTATAGCTTGTTTAATGTTGAAAATCATCTCAAAATAAGCCTTGGGCTCATATATCTCCCTGGATTGTGTTAAGTGTCATTAGCTGTAGCCAGCATTGCCATGAGTGAAGAATGCTAGGAGCTGCAGTGCAACTCCTGGATGATCATACGATTCCCATTCTGTCCCCTATATTGATATTTCCATGTGTAAATAAATAGTCCTTTGTATTGTCAAAGGCTTTCATGGCTGGAATCACTGGGTTGTTGTAAGTTTTTCGGGCTGTATGACCATGTTCCAGAAGCATTCTCTTCTGACGTTTTGCCCGCATCTATGGCAGGAATCCTCAGAGGTTGAAGGGTCTGTTGGAAAATAGGAAAATTGGGTTGATACATATGTCCGGGGTGGGAGAAAGAACTCTTGCATGTTAGAGGTAGGTGTGAATGTTTAAATAGTCCTTTGCATGGGTATCATCATGGCTGGAAATGGATCAGTGGGTGAAGTTTGTATTGCTGGCCTTGGATCCTTTGCTCACTTCTAAAGAGGCTTTTGTTTGAAAAGCCAATTGATTGGCAATGCCATTTTAATAGTTAAAGGAGAAAGAGTTTCCACAAGTCAAAGAATATGAAACATAAAATATAGGTAGAGAGTAGATTATTTTAGGGGGAAAAACTGGAATGGGGTAGGCTGTGATCTTCTCTAGATGTGGCCTAGGTTTTAATAAATGAGAAAAATGCATTTTACTAAACACACTGCATGGTTGCAACACAACCACCGAGGACAGGCATTGAACTTGTTTTCCTTTCTCAATGTTAGGACTTTGCCATTGATGTTATCAAAAGCACACATGAATTTTGGAAGGCGCTAGTAACTAAAAACACAGATGGAGGAGAGATTTGCTGGTAAGTTAGCATTGCTTTCAATGCTACTGCTTTCAAAGAAATTGAATCTTTTCTCAATAATAGAAATACAAATATTAGGTATAGTAACACTATACCTATCTATCTAACACTATACCTATCTATCACAACACTGTACCTATTTATCACAACACTATGCCTATCTATCACAACACCTGGTTTGAGAGTGTTATTTCTGTTTAATTGTGCAGTACTTGTATTTTCTGGCGTATAAGACTACCTTTTAACCCAAGAAAACCTTCACAAAAGTCATGGGTCATCTTATACGCCGCGAGCCGTCTTATAGAGTGGATTCTGAAACTTCCAATCCTGATTGGAGAATCTGTGGTTGCCGCATATGGTGGCGGAGCTAAAAATGGCAGTGGCCGCATCCCTGCCGTATGCAGCGACTGTATGAAAGCATTAAGGGTGATGCTTTACAAGTACGGTAGAAGAAAATCCATTCATCAGGATTCGTAGACTTAATGCGGTCCCGATGGTGAGGTGAAGGGGCACCTCACCGGGAAGGTGTAAGTGAAGGGCAGAGCAAGCTGCAGGCGTCCGGGGTGCCCGGGATATGGAAAAAAGAGATAGAGTGGCTCTGGGCCCAGAAAAACACATCTCTTTTACCTGTCTGGCCTGCCCTTGTATCCTATTACCGTACCTCCTCCTCTGCCTCTCAGATCCCGCTCCTGAAGACTGCAGTGAAGAGGTGCAGGTGTGCATGTGTGAGATCTGAGAGGCAGAGAAGGAGGGACAGTAATAGGAAAATTAACATATTGAAATGAAATCTGATGCTTTTTAAATTTTTATTTGGTGTGCGTTGGAAGAAGGGTAGTCTTATGCGGCGAGTATATCCCAAACTCTATATTTTAACTGGAAAAGTTGGTCGTCTTATATGCCAGAAAATCCGGTACTTACTTTGAGGGACCCCTGGTGGCACAGTGGGTTAAACAGCTGAGCTGCTGAACTTGCTGACTGAAAGGTTGGCAGTTTGAATCTGGGAAGCGGGGTGAGCTCCCACTGTTAGGCCCAGCTTCTGCCAACCTAGCAGTTTTAAAGCATGCAAATGTGAGTAGATCAATAGTACAATTTCTCCAGGAAAATAATGGTGCTCCATGCAGTCATGCTGGCCACATGACGTTGGAGGAGTCTATGGACAACGCCGGCTCTTCAGCTTCGAAATAGAGATGAGCACCACCTCCAAGAGTCAGACATGACTAGACTTAATATCAGGGGAAAGAAACCATTATCTTTACTTACTTTGAAAGTAGTTGTTATACTCCAGAAACTTTGTTTTTATGGTTGCCACAAACTTTGTTGAATTGGGTTGAAACTCGATGAGATATTTATTGAAAAACTACAGCAAAATATGCTCCAAGATGTCCTGCAAAAAACACAGTTTTTGCAGTTTAATAAACATCTTCCTTGTTTTATGATATAACTAATTAGGAAATGACATCTATAACTCGGGGACAAAAATTGTGTTACATAATTAATTAATGCAGCATCTGTACCAATTGTGAAGTCAAAGACACACTTATCTAAAATATGTCCATACCAGGGAGTTTCTTAAGATTTTTAGATTCAATGGACTGATGGAAAGCATGGCTCCTTTTGTAACTGAATTTCCTCTTCCAGCACAAATACAACTTTGGCGGACAGCTCCTTCTGTTGCAGTCAAACATCTGCTGCATCAACTGTGACATCGGTAAGCAGATCCAACTAACTCTGTGCCCCTGATACATTGAGTTATTATGGCGCAGTGGGTTAAACCCCTGTGCCAGCAGGACTGAAGACCGACAGGTCGCAGGTTCGAATCCAGGGAGAGGCGAATGAGCTCCCTCTGTCAGCTCCAGCTCCCCAAGTGGGGACATGAGAGAACCCTCCCACAAGGATGATAAAAACATCAAATCATCCGGGCATCCCCTGGGCAACCTCCTTGCAGACGACCAATTCTCTCACACCAGAAGTGACTTGCAGTTTCTGAAATTTATTCTGAAAAGCAGAGCAGTGCACGTTATATGCTTCAAAGGAGGAAAGCCACCAAACATGTTAAGTTCAGAATGTAGCAGTTTCAGAATCATGATTTCGACTTGCTTTTCAAGTTCTCATTCTTGTGAACCATGACAGGGGCAAACATTTAGGACTACAAGGAATATTTTTAAGTAAGGTCCGTTTGAACATAAGTACACAACGAAAGTTTATTTCAAAAAAGTAAATTTATTTTCAGAAAGTACATACTTCACTCTATTTTTCGACATAGTTGCCAAGTTTGTTCAAACACTTACCATACCTCTGAACCAATTTTAAAATACCCTCTTCATAAAAACTTGCTGCCACCAAACGCCACCAAATCGTCTGTAATCAAAGAAGGGTGGCCCTCATCATGGACATTGTCACGGCCATCTTTGAATTGTCGTACCCACTTACGCACTTTGCTTTCACTCATAACAGTATCACCGTGCACTTCACAAATCTGTCAATAAATTTCTGCAGCAGGCAGGTTCCTTGCTGACAAAAACCGTATCACTGAGCGAACCTCACATGCGGCGGGTGAGTTGATAGTCTTAAACATTTTTAAAGCACAGAACAGAATCGTACAGGTTAGCTACAGAGCGGGAACTGAGCACAGTTGTTCCTGAGGCATGCTGGTACATGACGCACATGCTCATTGCGGTATGCGTGCGAACTACTAGTGTCTACAACAAAACGGACCTTACTTAAAAAATACCCCTCGTACTATGTACCCAAATCTTTGGCTTTCAAGGAAATTTCAGGAATTCTGCCTAGCCTCAGAGATTGCCCTTTTACGTAGAATTCATTACCCTTCCTTGGAACAAGTATAAGCAGGGTATATTAGAAAAATAAATAAATCATGTACAATAAGGAAGAACTTATTATAGGTACAGAATTCAACTTCATATTTTATAAATGTAAATGACACACACCCGTACATATTTTTTCTATGCATAAGACTGCTTTAATAAAGTACTTACAAAGAGCTCTCCTTCTGAAATTGTGGCTCACAGCTGAAAAGATATGCAAGTAATATAGGCCATAACTATTAAGTATTATTATTTTCCAGTCCCAAGCTACTATGAGTTAGAGCCGTACAATTTTGTTGACATGACAGGCAGAGCTGTGTTTCATCTTCTCAAGTTACGGTTTGTAACTTTAGAAAGCTTTCCACTTTCACTGTTGCTGGGATGCAAAGCCAACATTGGAAACGGGAAAACCACAAAACAACAACAACAACAACAAAATGGAGAAAACAGCTCTTTATGACATAGATGCTTCAGTAGGACTCTTGTGGTCAACTTCTGGGAGAGTCAACCTAGATCAGTGGTTCTCAACCAGGTGTTGTGGCCTTCAACTCCCAGAAATCCCAGCCAGTTTACCAGCTGTTAGGATTTCTGGGAGTTGAAGACCATAACATCTGGGGACTCACAAGTTGAGAATCACTGGCCTAGATATTCATCTTAAGCCAGTTTGGTGAATGTATCCTGCTCACCCTTTGTACTGATTTGCAATATAGGGACAACCTATATGAATCTTGCATATTCCCTGTTTCTTTGTGCTCCTATAATTCATTCTTTGTCTATTTTTGTGTTAAAGGAAGCACACTATGTTTCACTGTTTTCTACTAACCCTAAGAGAAGCAACCTTTCCTTTGTCATGTATGGAATAATGTGTAAACTGTAACTAGAGCCATATTCTAAAAATCATGGTGAAACCAGAGTGAGAGATTGTTCTGATTTGGCTTGGAATCCATTTACAACAATCCTAGAATATTTATTTATTTACTGCATTTTTATACCACCCCTCTTAGCCGTCCGGCAACTTGAGGCGGTTTACAAGGCAAAATTCAATGCCACAGAAACACAAGTACAGCATAGAAACATTAACATCAATAAAATCATAACAACAGCAATAAAACGTAAATCAATAAATTATCATTAAAAACATTGTCCAGTCCCATCGTGTAGTAGTTCCGATTCCTATGTCCGTTACTCAATATTTGCAAATCCTTGTTCAATTAGCCATGTCTTGAGTTTTTTCCAAAATGTTAGGAGTGAAGAAGCTGATCTGATCTCCCTTGGGAGGGTGTTCCATAGCTGAGGGGCCACCACTGAGAAGGCCCTGTCACTCGTCCCTGCGGACGTACTTGACACAAAGGCAGGACCAAGAGCAGGGCCTTCCCAGATTATCTTAAAGTCTTTGGTGTTTTATAAGGGGAGATGCGTTCGGATATTTTGGGATACTTGGAATTAGTACCAGGAAGCATTCATATTTTGAACTTGTTTCAAAAGCTCCAGGTGAACAGTTCCATATTAAGCATCAGACAATTCTCTTCTTTATGCAGTTAGGAACAACAGGGAGGATAAATGTGTAACAGTCCTAAAATCTAAACTTAATTACCATTTTGTGTTTGGTTGTCAAAGCTTTGATACTGAATAATAATTTTGGGGTTCTGAATTAAATAATAATTCTGTATTAAATGCTCTTCATTTTAGGCACCTGCTTGTGGGCCTGCCAATCCAACACCAGTTGAAGGTAAGGCATGGGAGCATTCTGCATCTTAAGTAGTGTCATTGTTTAAAACAGGGGTCCCCAAACTACGGCCTGCGGGCCACTTCCGGCACGCCAAGGGCACTTATCTGGCCCGCGGAGGAGGAGCGCCCCCCCTCCACCACAGTGCCCCTCCCTTGGCTGGCTCACGCTATCCGTCTGGCCCAATTGGCAGCGTGAGCCAGCCCAGGGAGGCTGCCCCGGCGCTCCATGCAGTCATGCCGGCCACATGACCTTGGAGGTGTCTACGGACAACACCGGCTCTTTGACTTAGAAATGCAGATGAGCACCACACCCCAGAGTCAGACACGACTGGACTTCATGTCAGAGGAAAACCTTTAACTAGGAAAATTGTGGAAGATCCAGGGTGGGAGAAAGAACTCTTGTCTGTTGGAGGTATGTATGAATGTTTCAATTGGCCACCTTGATTACCATTTCATAGCCTGACCGTTTTTAGAGAGAATCCTTTGTTGAGAGGTGATTAGCTGGCCCTGATTGTTTCTTGTCTGGAGTTCCCCTGTGTTTGAGTGTTGTTCTTTATTTACAGTTATAATTTTAGAGTTTTTTTTAATACTGGTAGCCAGATTTTGTTCAGACTAGAAATAGGAAGATTTCCCATTCTCTACTCTTGGAATTACTGCCTAAAGAGGGCTAGAAAGAACCCCCTCTAAGGGCCCTTCCACACAGCAAAATAAGATATGTGCAATGTGCATAGGAATTTTTTTTAAACTATAGTCCAGCCCTCCAACGGTCTGAGGGACAGTGAACTGGCCCCAGATTTAAAAAGTTTGAGGACCCCTGGTTTAAAATGTAAAGTTTGTACTTCGTGTTCCTGGTTTCGTTTTCAAATCTAACTTAGCCCAGGGATGCAGAACCATGCAGTGTTAGAGCTCTTCAACAAGGAGGAGGGAGATGACATCTTAAAGAATAATAATCCATTGTGGCATAATCTTTATGGACTATTACAGTACATAGTTGTTTTCATCCAATCTAAGAAATTGTGTTTTTAATAGTTGGATTCTTGCTTTTTTGGTGTACTTGCCAAAAAAGCAAACATCCATTACAATTACAGGAATTGGCCCCAATATTAATTCTTGCCATTTCTGTTTCATGACTTAAGTTGTTCTGGAATGGCTTCCATGTGTTTTTCCCATCATATTTTTAATAGACAGGATGGGAGTTGTCCTTACAGTGTTGACAATGACGCCTTGTTCAAGTACAAATGATCAGAAGACGGCAGGGGAAAACACAACTGATAAAATCTATGTTCCTCTGGACTTTTACAAAACGGATCAGTAGCCTACTACCATCATCAGATAACTCTCCCTCCACCCACCCCAAGGACCTCATATCACATTTACCATCCCCCAAGAAGGCCCAGGACATTTTTTTACCCTCCCTATTTTATTATTATTATTTTATTATTTACGGCTTTTATATTCCGCCCTTCTCACCCTGCAGGGGACTCAGGGTGGATTACAGTGTGTGGGAAACATTCAATGCCAATTTTTAACATACAAGCATATACAGACATACACAGAGGCTATTTAACTTTTTCTGGCCGCCGGGGGAGCTGTCGCTTTCATCGTCCATCTGCGATGCTGATGAAGCACTTCCGCATTCCCCGCATGCTTCCCCGCTGGAATGCTTTGCTGGAGTCTTCTTTATGGCCTCATAAATCAGTTAATTTAGCCTCCCCACACTTTAAGGTGGTACCTAATTTTCCTACTTGACAGATGCAACTGTCTTTCGGGTTGCAAAGGTCGACAACAGGCTACACACAATTGGTTGGAAACTCACTCCAATCCGGCTGGCTTCGAACTCATGACCTTTTGGTCAGAGTGATCTTAATGCAGCTGACACTCAATCTGTACCTAAATAACTTTGTGTCTGTTGGGATGTGGAGGGAGCAGGGAGGGTACGAAAAGAAGGGCTGAAATGCTATGGAGAGAGAGTTGGGGAGTCGGGGCGGGGGGAGAGAAGAGAAGGGGTCTACATTGTTAATTGCAGCAATATGTTTCATGCTTATGTCTATGTTTGATGTTTTTATAGTTTTAACAGTTACATGTTATTGATTTAGATATGCAATATTTATATATATATATGAGGCATTGAATTTGCCATTTATTATGTTTTAAACTGCTTTGAGTCCTCCCAGGATGAGAAAAGCGGTATAGAAATGTAGTTAATATATAATAAATTTCCGAAGGCTTTCATGGCCGGAATCACTGGGTTGTTGTAGGTTTTTTCAGGCTATATGGCCATGGTCTAGAGCAGAGGTCCTCAAACTAAGGCCCGGGGGCCGGATACGGCCCTCCAAGGTCATATACCCAGCCCTCGCTCAGGATCAACCTTAGTCTGAAACGATTTGAAAGCACACAACAATCTTATCTCATCAGCCAAAAGCAGGCCCACACTTCCCATTGAAATAGTAATAAGTTTATATTTGTTAGAATTGTTCTTAATTTTTATTATTTTATTGTTTTTTGCACTACAAATAAGATATGTGAAATGTGCATAGGAATTCATTTTTTTTTCAAATTATAATCCGGCCCTCCAACAATTTGAGGGACTGGGACCTGGCCCTCTGTTTAAAAAGTTTGAGGACCCCTGGTCTAGAGGCATTCTCTCCTGACATTTCGCCTGCATCTATGGCAAGCATCCTCAGAGGTAGTGAGGTCTGTTGGAACTAGGCAAAAGGGTTTATATATCTGTGGAATGACCAGGGTGAGCCAAAGGACTCTTGTCTGCTGGAGCTAGGTGTGAATGTTTCAACTGATCACCTTGATTAGCATATAATGGCCTGACAATGCCTGGAGCAAACTTTTGTTGAGAGGTGATTAGATGTCCCTGCCTGCTTCCTCTCTGTTGTTGTGCTGTTGCAATTTTTATAGTTTTTTAATACTGGTAGCCAGATTTTGTTCGTTTTGATGGTTTCCTCCTTTCTGTTGAAATTGTCCACATGCTTGTGTATTTCAATGGCTTCTCTGTGTAGTCTGACATGGTGGTTGTGAGAGTGGTCCAGTATTTCTGTGTTCTCAAATGAAATGCTGTGTCCAGGTTGGTTCATCAGGTGCTCTGCTATGGCTGATTTCTCTGGTTGAAGTAGTCTGCACTGCCTTTCATGTTTCTTGATTTGTGTTTGGGCAATGCTGCGTTTGGTGGTCCCTATGTAGACTTGTCCACAGCTGCATGGTACACGGTAGACTCCTGCACAACAACAGAGAGGAAACAATCAAGGACATCTAATCACCTCTCAACAAAAGTTTGCTCCAGGCACTGTCAGGCTATTATATGCTAATCAAGGTGATCAGTTGAAACATTCACACTTAGCTCCAGCAGACAAGAGCCTTTTGGCTCACCCTGGTCATGCCACAGATATATAAACCCTTTTTCCTAGTTCCAACAGATCTCACTACCTCTGAGGATGCTTGCCATAGATGCAGGTGAAACGTCAGGAGAGAATGTCTCTAGACCATGGCCATATAGCCCGAAAAAACCTACAACAACCCAATAAATTTCCATTTATTCTTCTAGTAAATGCCGGTTTACTTGAGACTATAGGGAACACAGCTTTTAAGTGCTGCCTTACTGTTTCAGCAGCAAAACCAGGAATATATTAAACATAATCTATTAAATATATATATATATATATATATATATATATATATATATAACAGCTGAATGATGCAAATGGACATGGATTTAAACTTGGAAGTCAATGATTTTTATAGTTTTAAATTGTTTTAATATGAATTTAATTATGTGATTTAACCTGTTTTAAACTATGTATTTATGTGTGCTCGGTATCTAATTGTTGCCAGTCTGTACACCGCCCTGAGTTGCCTTCAGGCTGAAAAGGGCGGGATAAAAGTGTGGTAAATAATATAAATAAATAAAAACAATACATTGGCCATGAATAAGTTACTTCAAATTATCATGGTAGCAAGCTGTGTTGTGATGAATTTTAGTGCATTATGTAATAATGAAATGTTCTCTGTCTCTCTTTTCTTTCAAACCCAAGTGGACAAATGGTTTTACTGCTAGAAGTAGTGAATCCGAATAAAATGCAGAGATGCTGCAGTAGCTGCTGTGTTGATCACCAGGAAACGCCTATGGAGAAATAGACGAAAACCTGGGAACACCCGTTGCCAGAAGAATCCTGTTTTCAAATTAGTAAATGACCTATTTTGACAGATTTTACAGACTTGCCCATAATGTGTGCTCAAAACCTATAAAGAGCATACATAATCTGAGCATTTCTTGTGTGAAATACCAGTTTACCAGTCTTCAAATATACTTGTATATCATGGCATTCACTGTTATGTAAGGAAATTGTGCATAGACAGTCTTATTTTGTGGCTTCCTGGGTAAAAGAAACATTTTTGCTGCAAAACTCATTCAAGTGTCTCGGTGTTCTTCATTTTAAAATCCAAATATTCTCATTCAGCTAAAAAACAAACAACAACAAAAGAATCATTGAGAGGTGAGGGGGAAACAGAGCCAGAACCTTGTGGTCATAATCATTATTGTCCTCTTTACCTTTTGTGTTGGATCCCCCGGTGGCGCAGTGGGTTGAACCCCTGTGCCAACAGAACTGAAGACCGACAGGCCGCAGGTTCGAATCCGGGGAGAGGCGGATGAGCTCCCTCTATCAGCTCCAGCTCCTCATGTGGGGACATGAGAGAAGCCTCCCACAAGGATGATAAAAACATCAAAATCATCCAGGCGTCCCCTGGGCAATGTCTTTGCAGACGGCAAATTCTCTCACACCAGAAGTAATTTGCAGTTTCTAAAGTCACTCCTGACACGACAAAAAGTTTAAAAATTTGAACTATTTGACAAAATCAACACAAATCGTAATATCATTATGGTAGGGCTGATAATTGGGGCTGCAATGGTGCAACGGGTTAAACCACTGAGCTGCGGAACTTGCTGATCAAAAGGTTGGCGGTTCAAATCTGCGGAGTGGGGTGAGCTTCCGTAATTAGCCCCAGCTTCTGCAAATCTAGCAGTTTGAAAAAACGCAAATGTGATTAGATGAATATGTACCTCTCCAGTGGGAAGGTAAAGTGCTCCATGCAGTCATGCTGGCCACATAACCTAGGAAATGTCTACAGACAACACCAGCTCTTCAGCTTCGAAATTGAGATGATCCCCCCGAGTTGGATTCAACTAGACTTAATGTCAAAGAGAAACCTTTACCTTTTCCAGTTTAAGGCTGATAATTAAATGCAGTACACCACTGGACTACAACTCCTGTACTCTCCATCATTAGACATTAGGACTAGAGATGATGGGAGTTTGGATAGAGTAACATCTGAAAGGTTGCAGTTTGCTCTGCGTAGCTAAGATAATAAATAATAATAATAATTAATAATAATAATAACTTTATTTATATACTGCCTTATCTCCCCTAAGGGGACTCAGAGCGGTTTCCTCATATGCAAAATAATACAAAAACATACAATATAAAATGAAAACATAGTCATAAACTGTTAACAACATATACATTAAAATCAATTTAAAACCGTTCTGCTCTCTTCTTCATGCAAGGTAAACTGCCAGGAGCAAAGATTTCAATAAAGGGCCTGGACTATTTGGAACGGGCTGGGCCAAGGCTAGTGGCCATCTGTCAGGGGTGATTTGAATGCAATATTCCTGCTTCTTGGCAGGGGGTTGGACTGGATGGCCCATGAGGTCTCTTCCAACTCTGATTCTATGATTCTAGTGCAAGGAGAAGGGGAAAATGGGGCTGGCTGAATGCTACAGTGCAAGGATCGGTCTCAGCAATGGCCCTACTAGGGGACTGGGGCCACTCAAGGATGGTACAGAATCTCCTTGCTAGTAGTATAAGGAAATGGAAGTATACTGAAAACCTCTAAAAGAAGATGACCTACTGGTCTGTCTATGCCAAATCTCTCACTTCAATATCTTAACGTGGCTTGTGTAATCGACCCATTGCCTTGCTTCAAACTGTTCACAGGAGCACCCTGCAGATCCTTCCACAAACTAATGGCAAAAGCAAATACAGTTGTGGCATACTGAATATCCTTCCAGATCGAGGTTTCCCGAGAAAGATCTGAAACCTCAAAGAGGTTCTCTAAGATCACTTCCTTGATCATGTCATGCCAGGAAAACCTGTTAAAGTCAAAGACGCTAAGGTGGGGCTTCCTGTCAGCCAGCTCTTCATATGGCACAGGAAACCGAAAGGACTGAGGTGGGACTAAGAGTTTTCCTATGTACATGTGTTTGGAACTTGCGCCCCTCCAAGATCATTTACTCGGCCCTCACTCAGGGTCAACCTAAGTTTGAAACGACTTGAAAGCACACAACAACAACAACAATCTTATCGTATCAGCCAAAAGCAAGCCCACACTTCCCACTGAAATACGAATAAGTTTATATTTGTTAAAATTGTTCTTCATTTTAATTATTGTATTGTTTTTATGTTTTCTTTGCACTAAAAAAAGATATGTGCAGTGTGCATAAGAATTCATTCATATTTTTTTCAAATTATAATCCAGCCCTCTAACACTTTTACGGACTATGACCTGGCCCTCTGTTTAAAAAGTTTGAGGACCCCTGGAGTAGTTCATTGTCTTCTAAGGTCACCCATTCTTGAAATGTCCTTTAACCTTTTCCCAACCTTAGAGCCACAAGTGCTGTTGAGCTGCAATTCCCATTATCCCCAGCCTGCATGGCAGATAATCAAAACTTAAGGGAGTCATCGTTCAATAACATCTGGGGACTCAAATTGGGTAAAAATAAGAGCACCAACCACTATGTAAAAAATATATAGTTGTAACTGTATCCCTGGATTCTCCATCCATGGATTCAATGACCCTTTGAAGGAAACCATAAGGTTAATGTGGTCCTTAATGAAAATGGGTTTGACACTCCTGGCCTTATGTATGTATGTATGTATGTATGTATGTATGTATGTATGTATGTATTTTACAGTATTTATATTCTGCCCTTCTCACCCCGCAGGGGACTCAGGGTGAATTACAATGTACATATTCATGGCAAACATTCAATGTCATACACACACAACATATATTTTAAAATAATGGCTTTAATTGTCATTTTAAAGTATATGGGAGGAAAAGTGTGCTCCCAATAAAATATACATCATACCAGTGAGGCTGGCAAAAGGTTGAAGGTAATCTCAAAGGTTTGACAACACCATGTGTACATGACAAGGAGGGAAAAAAGCAATCCCTTTGAAACTCAACAAAAAAGAAAAAGGAAAGACATTCACAGTGGTCTCTACAAACAATATTAACCTGACAGCAATACGTTTCCTAGCCTTGTCGTGTGAGGTCCTAAAAAGAAAAGCAGGCATCGCACTCCACCCGGCGTCATTGGTACAGATACCCCAAATGGCAGGAGAAGGGGCTGTGGAGTCTAGAGCTGGGACATAGAGAAGGAAAAGGGTCACACCATTGCTCTCCAAACAAATAGTTTTTTTAAATAACTCTTTTCGAGAAGCGAGAGCCTCCTTTGCTGTGACAACCAGCCAAAGTCATCCATTAAAATGAACAGAAAAACCACAAACACATTTAAATCTAGTCTTAGCAAGCTGACCAATACATGTTACCGTTTCTTTTCAAAAAATTGAGATTATATACTATAGTATAAGTCCCAACTAGGCCGGGCCAGGAGTGATTATTTCTTTGCTTGTTTTGGGATCATCCCCCGGGGGGGTGTTACGGGTCGGCTAGCGTTGGTCTTCTTCTTCTCGGCAGGCTTCAAGATCTGAAAGGAGCACATCAAAGTCTCATCCACACTCATCATGGCGCCTGCATTGTCAAACTCCCCGCAGTAATTGGGGGCAGAGAACAGGGTGACCAACTGCCTTTTTGCAAAGAACTCATAGCCATCTTCAACCACCTGATGAGCTCTGCATATCAGATCCAAATCATGTTTGTGTAGGAACTTTGCGACAACTTCAGCTCCAAAGGTGAAAGACACCCCTCTGTCATTTTCACCCCATCCAAGCACGTCCTTATCTGGATCAGACCACAGCAGATCACAGAGAAGGCCTTGATCAGGCACATCAGTAGGGCGCATAATGCGCCGAATCTGTTCCATGGACTGGAGGTCTGGTGATAGGCCTCCATGGCAGCAAAATATTTTCTCATCCACAATGGCTGCAATTGGCAAACAATTAAAGCAGTCTGTGAAGGTTTTCCACAGCTTGATGTTGTATCTTCTTTTACATTCATCATAAAAGCCATAAATTCTATTAATGCTAGCGCATTCATGATTCCCTCTGAGGAGGAAAAAATTTTCAGGGTATTTTATCTTGTAGGCCATCAAGAGGCAAATGGTTTCCAAGGACTGGTTCCCTCGATCGACATAATCACCAAGAAACAGGTAATTGCTTTCTGGTGGAAATCCCCCATATTCAAAGAGCCGAAGTAAGTCATAGTACTGTCCGTGGATGTCACCACATATTTTCAGCGGTGCTTCAAGCTCCAACAGAATGGGCTGACTGAGGAAGATCTCTCGAGACTTCAAGCACAGCCCTCTGATTTCGTTTTCTTGAAGTTGGACATTTTTGCCAGGTTTCGATCCTCTCACCTCCAGTAGCCGTTGGATGATGCTCTCTAAGTTGAGCTTGTCGATATCTGCCATCGCCGAGAGAGTCTCTTAGGCTCAAACTCCACTGCTTTCCCTTCCTTTCCCAAGACGGGCCTTTTCCTCACTCCTTCTCTCCGCCACCCGCCCTGCTTATAAAGGGCTTCCGGCAGCAGCAGCAGTGGCAGACAAGATGGCTGCCTTCCCTCCTCCTCCCCCCTCCCTTCCCTGAGTTCACTCCTTTTCACACAACATATATAGACAGATACTCAGAGGCAATTTAACATTCCTGCTTTTCTTGAGGGTATTCTGGTCACCAGGGGAGCTATCGTTTCACCATCCATTTGTGACACTGATGAAGTACTTCCTCATTCTTTGCATACTACTCATTTCCACCTAATTCCAAGGAGGCCCCTCGAGTGCTGGACGAGTGCCTGGCCGCTGTGCCTATCTGGATGAGGGAGAACAAGCTGAAGATCAATCCCGACAAGACAGAGGTCCTCCTGGTCAATCGTAAACCGGATCGGGGTATAGGGTGGCAACCTGTGCTGGATGGGGTTACACTCTCCCTGAAGTCACAGGTCCGCAGCTTGGGAGTCCTTTTGGACTCATCGCTTACGCTTGAGCCTCAGGCATCGGCGGTGTCCGGGAGGGCTTTTGCACAACTAAGACTTGTGCGCCAGCTGCGACTGTACCTCGCAAAGGCTGATCTGGCCGGGGTGTCCATGCCTAGTCACCTCTAGGTTGGATTACTGTAATGAGCTTTACATGGGGCTGCCCTTGAAAACGGCTCGGAAATTCCAACTGGTTCAACAGGTGGCGGCCAGGATGTTAACTGGCACCCCTTACAGAGAGAGGTCAACCCTCCTGTTTAAGGAGCTCCATTGGCTGCCATTTACCTACCGAGCCCAATTCAAGGTGCAGGTGCTTACCTACAAAGCCCTAAACGGTTTGGGACCTGCCTACCTGCGTGACCGCATCTCCGTATATGAACCCACGCGCTCCCTCCGTTCATCCGGAGAGGCCCTGCTCACGATTCCACCTGCGTCGCAGGCTCGTTTGGTGGGGACGAGGGACAGAGCCTTCTCTGTGGTTGCCCCCCGACGTTGGAACACCCTCCCCAAAGACATTAGACTAGCACCCACGTTGGCAGTCTTTAGGAAGAACTTGAAGACCTGGCTATTCCGATGTGCCTTTCCTGAATAGGATAACCTCCAGCACTACATCCCAGAAGCACTTTATTAGAGCTTAAGACTCTCTGCACATTGCACTTGCCCAGAATCCCAACATATCACCTCTTACACCCAGCACTTTTTTATCCTGTACCCTTCATTGGCCCGGCCCTGGTTTTATTGCGTAATAGTGTAATGTTTTGTTGTTTATTTATTTGTCATGTCAGAGGAACCAGTCCATTATATTACATTTCTAACAGAACAAAGCAAACAAACAGAAAAATACACAACTTGTGAGTTTGGTAATTGGTTAAATGTCCTTTGACCAGTATCTGGCCACTTGGAGTGCCTCTGGTGTTGCTGCAAGAAGGTCCTCCATTGTGCATGTGGTAGGGCTCAGGGTGCATTGCAGCAGGTGGTCAGTGGTTTGTTCTTCTCCGCACTCGCATGCCGTGGATTCCACTTTGTAGCCCCATTTCTTAAGTTTGGCTCTGCATCTCATGGTGCCAGAGCGCAGTCTGTTCAGTGCCTTCCAAGTCGCCCAGTCTTCTGTGTGCCCAGGGGGGAGTCTCTCATCTGGTATCACCCACGGATTGAGGTGCTGGGTTTGGACCTGCCACTTTTGGACTCTCGCTTGCTGAGGTGTTCCAGCGAGTGTCTCTGTAAATCTAAGAAAACTATGTCTAGATTTAAGTTGTTGACGTGCTGGCTGATACCCAAACAGGGGATGAGCTGGAGATGTCTCTGCCTTGGTACTTTCACTATTGGCTGCTACTTCCCGGCGGATGTCAGGTGGTGCAATACCGGCTAAGCAGTGTAATTTCTCCAGTGGTGTAGGGCACAGACACCCCGTGATAATGCGGCATGTCTCATTAAGAGCCACATCTACTGTTTTAGTGTGGTGAGATGTGTTCCACACTGGGCATGCGTACTCAGCAGCAGAGTAGCACAGCGCAAGGGCAGATGTCTTCACTGTGTCTGGTTGTGATCCCCAAGATGTGCCAGTCAGCTTTCGTATGATGTTGTTTCTAGCGCCCACTTTTTGCTTGATGTTCAGGCAGTGCTTCTTGTAGGTCAGATCACGGTCCAAAGTGACTCCCAGGTATTTGTGTGTGTTGCAATGCTCCAATGGGATTCCTTCCCAGGTAATCCTCAGAGCTTGACAGATGCAACTGTCTTTCGGGCTGCAAAGGTTGACAGCAAGCTACACAAAATTGGTCGGAAGCTCACTCTGACTGGCTTCAAACTCATGACATTTCAGTTAGTAGTGATCTTAATGCAGCTGACTCCCAGCCAGCTGCGCACACTGTACTGCATTCCTGGAGGCCAAAAGAATATGAATTCAATACAAAATAAACAAAACAAATTAATTATTTAATACTTTAAAAATACATCTCACACTCTATTAGCTACTTCAGACTCTTAGACACACCACTAATTAATTCCTAAACCTGACTGGCTGATTCTCCCAACCCTAATCCTCAGTTCGCTCATTCCCCCACCCACGGTCTTAACACTCTGATGATCTCATCCCAACAACTTAAATCAAGAAATCGTTTTCTAAGATCTACAGAGACACTCGCTGGAACACCCCAGCAAGTGAGAGTCCAAAAGTGGCAGGCTCAAACCCAGAACCTCAATCAATGGCTGATATCAAATGAGAGACTCCCCCCTGGGCACACAGAAAACTGGGCGACTTGGAAGGTGCTGAACAGACTGCGCTCTGGCACCACGAAATGCAGAGCCAACCATAAGAAATGGGGCCACAAAGTAGAATCCACGACATGCGAGTGTGGAAAAGAGCAAACAACTGACCACCTGCTGCAATTCAACCTGAGCCCTGCTACATGCACAGTGGAGGACCTTCTTGCGACAACACCAGAGGCACTCCAAGTGGCCAGATACTGGTCAAAGGACATTTAATCAACTACCAAGCTTGCAAACTTTGTGTTTTGTCTGTCTGTTTGTTTTGTTAAAAATGTAATACAACTGTCTGGTTGCTCCTGACACGATAAATAAAATCCCAACGGTCATTCAACAAATTTATTCAAATCCCCTTATATATTCCAGAAATCACCACTCATTCTCAACATCCCATTCTCTCTCCCCTTCCCGAGAACTCTGCCTAAACAAATTTGACAGCATTTAGTCCCTGAAGTCCATCAGAATTATGTTTTCTCCTTCCCATCCATTCAGAAGGTTGCAACCCTTTTGTTTGGGATTAGAAACCATCAACTTGATTACTGCAGGTCTTGATCAATGGAGCTGTCATTGATCATTGCTCAAGATGGGTGTGGATTCAGATCTTGAGAAACCAGGGCAAACCAGTTTGGCCTGGAAGTGCCGCCACTTAGTGGATTGCAGACAGATAGCTTGCTTGTAGTGGAATTACCCATGCGTCTGGCCCTGTACTCTTTACATATGAATTATTCTCTGTCCAAAGTAATGAGGGAAACATTGCAATTCAGAGGATGGTGTCCATAAAGGCATAGACAATAGGGCAGGAGTTCTGCAATGTTTCCCGTAAAATCAGGAGGCACAACAGTAGCAATGCCGAACAAAGCCTCCGTCCCACACTTCCGTTCTTGGCTGAGATTACTACGAAAAAGGCATGGCTTTCCAACTCCTATTTCTTTGTTGAGGAATGTTTGTCTAACGTTTATCGATTTCTTGACTGAGTTAGTTAGAATCAACCATTTTAATCAACTGGGCTGCCAAGATTGTAAACAACAATGTTGTCTAGTATGTAGGTCATAATCAGTATTCTGCTTAAGATTCTCTTAAGCTTTCATCTCCTAGGAAATTTATTTCAGAGGAGAAATAATATGAGAAAATGTATGGATAAGTATAAATATGAGATCCAGTGTGGTATAGTAGAATCCTGGGTTGAAATCGCTGCCCTTGTATGTAACCCGAGTCTCTTACCCTAAACCTCAGAAAACCCTGTAATAATTTTTCCTTAGGGTTGCTCTAAGTAGGTAACAACGACAACATAAAAATGCAGCTTTGTAATTTGTATTTTTGTTATAAAACTAGCTTACGCAGCTACATCCTATTGCAGGCATTTTCGGTCTCGGCAGATTCTCTTATAAAACATTTTTTAGGGTGCAAACTTTTTAAAACTTCACATACAGTAAGCATAGTGCTTTCTTCGACATTTCATGGTCTAGACATCTTGTGTATATTGTGTCTTATAATAAACATTGCAGTGGTAGACAACATCAGCTTATATGCCATGTTTCTATTATAGGAGCATCACACACCTCACATCGCATCTGTTGAAAGAAACTGCACATTTTAGACAAGCATTTCAATACATTTCATCATTTGATCTTTCAGCACTTAAATTCATTGCATTGATAGCATGGTATTGTTCACGAGTAAACAATGTTAAGGTGGCATCTATATAAATAAAAATGTAATGTTTGTTTGTGGGATTAACAGAACTCAAAAAACACTGGACGAATTGACACCAAATTTGGACATAAGACACCTAACAACCCAATGTATGCCCTTCACTAAAAAAATGATTTTGTCATTTGGGAGTTGTAGTTGCTGGGATTTATAGTTCACCTGCAATCAAAGAGCATTCTGAACCCCACCAACGATGGAATTGAACCAAACTTGGCACGCAGTTCTCCCATGTTGTTGTTCATTCGTTCAGTCGTCTCTGACTCTTCGTGACCTCATGGACCAGCCCACGCCAGAACTCCCTGTCGGCCGTCACCACCCCCAGCTCCTTCAAGGTCAGTCCAGTCACTTCAAGGATGCAGTTCTCCCATGACCAACAGAAAGTACTGGAAGGGTTTGGTGCGCAGTATCCTTTGGTTTTGGAGTTGTAGTTCACCTACATCCAGAGATCAATGTATACTCAATATGCCCAAATGTGAACACTGGTGGAGTTTGGGGAAAATAGGCCTTGACATTTGGGAGTTATAGTTGCTGGGATTTATAGTTCACCTACAATCATAGAGCATTCTGAACCCCGCCAACGTTAGAATTGGGCCAAACCTCCCACACAGAACCCCCATGTGGACCACAGCAATACGTGGCAGGGGACAGCTAGTTTTATCATAAATAAAATACCCTCACCCATTTGGAGGTAGTGTACAGACATATATCTTCTGCCTTTGGCTCACTCATAAGTTAACTGGCCCCAAGTTGCTTTTGCTCCACTTACATGGAGCTGGCAAACTGTTTACAGTTCCTCATTCAAAGAGTTTGCTGGGACTCATATTGCTCTGTTTTAGAGATACACTTTGTCCTATTTAGTTTCCTAACAGAGCTTACTTATACGGCAGCTATTACATAAGAAGCTAAGTGTGAGGAGCAAATGTTGGCTTTGTTTTCCAGGTACATGGAGTCTGACAATGTCCTTTATCATGTTTACTTTTAGCTGGCTATTTCATAGAATCATAGAATCAAAGAGTTGGAAGAGACCTCATGGGCCAACCAGTCCAACCCCCTGCCAAGAAGCAGGAATATTGCATTCAAATCACCCCTGACAAATGGCCATCCAGCCTCTGCTTAAAAGCTTCGAAAGAAGGAGCCTCCACCACACTCCAGGGCAGAGAGTTCCACTGCTGAACGGCTCTCACAGTCAGGAAGTTTAGATGGAATCTCCTCTCTTGTAGTTTGAAGCCATTGTTCCGCGTCCTAGTCTCCAAGGAGGCAGAAAACAAGCTTGCTCCCTCCTCCCTGTGGCTTCCTCTCACATATTTATACATGGCTATCATATCTCCTCTCAGCCTTCTCTTCTTCAGGCTAAACATGCCCAGTTCCCTAAGCCGCTCCTCATAGGGCTTGTTCTCCAGACCCTTGATCATTTTAGTCGCCCTCCTCTGGACACATTCCAGCTTGTCAATATCTCTCTTGAATTGTGGTGCCCAGAATTGGACACAATATTCCAGATGTGGTCTAACCAAAGCAGAATAGAGGGGTAGCATTACTTCCTTAGATCTAGACACTATGCTCCTATTGATGCAGGCCAAAATCCCATTGGCTTCTTTTGCCGCCACATCACATTGTTGGCTCATGTTTAACTTGTTGTCCACGAGGACTCCAAGATCTTTTCCACACGTACTGCTCTCGATATATATGTACTGTTCCCATATATTTCAGTACTGCAATTTGTCAGCAGACATCCCCCCCTTTGCCATTGCATATTTTACATATGCATACTCCATATCTCTTTATTTCTTACACATTTTAGCTCTTAAGTTAAACATGCATAGCATGTGACTGCAAAATCATTATACAGCCAGCCCTCCACATTCACTAGTCCTCTGTGAAAATGAAAAACCACAAATAAAGAAATTGCTATTTTTTTTTACCTGAGAGAATACTTCTCTAGGCAAATGTCTAAGTCTTCCAGCATGCCTCTGTGGCCAACTTCTGCTGGAAACCGACCCAGAGAATTACACTGGATGTCCTAGAGCAGAGCTTTCCAAACGTTTGTGTGTCAGCTGAAGTGTGTCCGTGTATTGTGCAAATGTAACGAGAAATGACAAAAATCTTGTAAATTGATGTTATCCTACAAATCATATATTTTAAAAAATATAAATGAAAGGGTTTCCCAAGATATGTTGGGTTCCCATATATTTCATTACTGCAATGTATGTATGTGCCTTATAAGGGGTTAGTTTAACCTCTGGTTTGCTAGTAAAACTGAAATACTTTGTCGCAACATGATGCATGCTCATATCTATGAAGTGTGTCACCAACATGAAATGTTTGTAAAGCTCTGACCAAGCGATTCCTAGAGAGTGTACTTTCTAGAAATCTCTAGGTCTTGCAGCATGTCTGAAGGCACTTGACCATAGAGACATATTGGAGGACCTAGAGATTCTTCGGACCTTATCACATTATACTATAATCCATTTATATCTGTATGCATCCCATATTTTTTTAGGGCTGGATGCATACTGTATTGAGATGGGACACATACTCTAATCACACCTGATTATTACAATTCTGGAGATCTTTCCCCTTTGACTCCCAAAACAGAAATGGCAGCCTCTTCCATCATGAAAAGTCTGTGGTCATGAGACTTTGTCCACGGATGACAAGAAGTATAGTTGTTGATGGGATGCACACAGATTTTCCTATCACTCACAAAAACAGCAATGCTTCAGCAATGGAAGAATCTGTAGCATTTCAAGAAACACAATTAGAATCCCATCTGCAAATAATCCATTTCTGTGATGCTTTGCAAACACCCTCCGACGAAATACAATCTCAGAAATGGATTATTTCCTAATGTGATAAGGTTCTTAGAGATAACATTTTAAATCAGATACCTGAATAATCAAATCTGCAAAAGTCAAATCCACAAATGTGGAGAAACGACTCTAGTTGACATAATTCTTATCACACTCTATTAAATAGGCAAAGCCCCCGGTGGTGCAGTGGGTTAAACCCCTGTGCCGGCAGAACTGAGGACCGACAGGTCGCAGGTTCGAATCCGGGGAGAGGCGGATGAGCTCCCTCTATCAACTCCAGCTCCTCATGCGGGGACATGAGAGAAGCCTCCCACAAGGATGATAAAAACATCAAATCATCCGGGCGTCCCCTGGGCAACGTCCCTGCAGACGACCAATTCTCTCACACCAGAAGCGACTTGCAGTTTCTCAAGTCGCTCCTGACACGACCAAAAAAACAAAAACAAACTAGAAATAGGCAGGAGCACTAGCTTTATTCACATCATACAGACTATAGCCTCCACCACACACACCTTTGGACATGCCTACTATAAACAGTAGTGAATATCTGAGTATGTGGTGGAGTTAGGTGTAAACATAAAAGGAACTTGTAAAATGATGTAATTGTCTGCCTTTAAGTCATTGCCAACTAGGTAGTTATAGGCGATCACGCATGGCCTAATATGGTTGCCTTTCAAAAGTAGAGTCATGGCGGTGAATCTGTAAATGTCTCTGAAGACGTATTCTGGATCCATGTGGTCTTTCAAATTGAGGAGATAGTTTTCCAGATAGAAGGCAGTCCCGAGGATTTGCTTGACATGCCTTCACCTTGGCACATTTCTCCCTTTTGCGCTCTATTCCTGCCTCTTCAAAATTCACAGCACCATTGATAACAGCTGACTTCCAGTTACGTTTGAGGGCCAGGGTTTCCCAGTTCTCTGTGTTTATTTCTGGAGTGGAAATCATCTATCGGACAGATGGCAAGCTGTTCAACCTCAGCAGACTGAAAGCCAAAACCAAAGTTACAACAACATCTGTTATGGAACTCCAGTATGCTGATGACAATGTTGTCTGTGCGCATTCAGAAGAAGATCTACAAGCCACTCTCAACACCTTTGCAGAAGCATACACGAAGCTTGGCCTGCCACTGAACATCGAGAAAACCAAAGTGCTGTTCCAGCAGTCACCAGCCATCCCCTCTCCAATGCCAGAGATACAGCTTAATGGTGTAACATTAGAAAATGTTGACCATTTCCGCTACCTTGGCAGCCACCTCTCCACCAAAGTCAACATCGATGCCGAAATACAACACCTCCTGAGCTTGGCAAGTGCAGTATTTTCCTGAATGAAGCAGAGAGTGTTTGAGGACCGGGACATCCGTAGGGATACCAAGGTGCTTGTGTATAAAGCTATTGTCCTCCCAACCCTGCTATATGCCTGCAAAACGTGGACTGTCTACAGACGTCACATGCAGCTCCTGGAACAATTCCATCAGCGCTGCCTCCGGAAAATCCTGCAAATCTCCTGGGAAGACAAGCGGACAAACGTCAGTGTGCTGGAAGAAGCAAAGACCACCAGCATTGAAGCGATGGTCCTCCAACATCAACTCCGCTGGACCGGCCACGTTGTCCGGATGCCCAACCACCGTCTCCCAAAGCAGTTGCTCTACTCTGAACTTAAGAATGGAAAATGGAACGTTGGTGGACAGGAAAAGAGATTTAAAGATGGGCTCAAAACCAACCTTATAAACTGTGGCATAGACACTGAGAACTGGGAAGCCCTGGCTCTTGGAGGTCAGCTGTGACCAGCAGTGCTGCAGAATTCGAGGAGGCACGAGTGGAGGGCGAAAGAGAGAAACGTTCCAGGAGGAAGGCGCGTCAAGCCAACCCCAACCGGGACCGCCTTCCACCTGGAAACCAATGCCCTCACGGCCGAAGAAGATGCAGAGCAAGAATAGGGCTCCACAGCCACATACAGACACACAAGGAAACCCATGATGGAAGACCATCTTACTCGTCCAACGAGGGATTGCCTAAGTAAGTAAGTAAGTGTTTATACCACATTTTAAGGTTAGCTTTAAAGCTATCATTAAATCTTTTTTGCTGTCCACCGATGTTCCGTTTTTCATTTTTGGGCTGAGAATAAAGTAACTGCTTTGGGAGATGGTGATTGAGCATTCGGACAACGTGTCCGGTCCAGTGAAGTTAATGATGGAGAATCATTGCTTCAGTGCTCATAGTTTTTGCTTCTTCCAGAACAAGAGATTGTTCTGGAAGAAGCAAGAGATTTGCAGGATGTTTCAAAGCCAATGCTGAAACTGTTCCAGAAGTCAAGAGTGAATTTTGTAGATGGTCCATGTTTTATGGACCCCTGGTTTAGAGTGACTCCCAGGTATTTGGGTGTGCTGCAATTTATTTATCGTGTCATCAGCAACCATACCATTGTATTACAATTCTAACAGAGGAAAACAAACACACAGATTAAAAAGAAAAAGAAAAAAACACACACACAGATTTTGCAAATTTGGTAGTTGGTTAAATGTCCTTTGACCAGTATCTGGCCACTTGGAGTGCCTCTGGTGTTGCCGCAAGAAGGTCCTCCATTGTGCATGTGGCAGGGCTCAGGGTGCATTGCAGCAGGGGGTCAGTGGTTTGTTCTTCTCCGCACTCGCATGCTGTGGATTCCACCCTGTAGCCCCATTTCTTAAGACTGGCTCTGCATCTCGTGGTGCCAGAGCGGTCTGTTCAGCGCCTTCCAAGTCGCCCAGTCTTCTGAGTGCTCAGGGGGGAGTCTCTTATTTGGTATCAGCCATTGATTTGGTATCACACCACTGGAGAAATTACACTGCTTAGCCGGTATTGCACCACCTGACATCCTCCGGTAAGTAGCAGCCAATAGTGAAAGGACCAAGGCAGTGACATCTCCAGCTCATCCCGTTTGGGTATCAGCCAGCACGTCAACGACTTAAATCTAGACATAGTTTTCTAAGATCTACAGAGACACTCACTGGAACACCTCAGCCCAAACCCAGCACCTCAATCCATGGGTGATACCAGATGAGAGATTCCCCCCTGGGCACACAGAGGACTGGGCGACTTGGAAGGTGCTGAACAGACTGCGCTTTGGCACCACAAGATGCAGAGCCAATCTTAAGAAATGGGGCTACAGGGTGGAATCCTCGGCATGCGAGTGCGGAGAAGAGCAAACCACTGACCACCTGCTGCAATGCACCCTGAGCCCTGCCACATGCACAATGGAGGACCTTCTTGCGGCAACACCAGAGGTACTCCAAGTGGCCAGATACTGGTCAAAGGACATTTAACCAACTACCAAGTTTGCAAAATCTGTGGGTTTTTTTAAATCTCTGTGTTTGTTTTGTTCTGTTAGAAATGTAATACAATGGTATGGTTGCTGATGACACAATAAATAAATAAGCCATTGATTGAGGCTCTGGGTTTGAGCCTGCCACTTTTGGACTCTCGCTTGCTGAGGTGTTTCAGCGAGTATCTCTGTAGATCTAAAAAAACTATGTCTTGATTTAAGTCATTGATGTGCTGGCTGATACCCAAACAGGGGATGAGCTGGAGATGTCTCTGCCTTGGTCCTTTCACTATTGGCTGCTACTTCCCGGCGCATGTCAGGTGTTGCAATACCGGCTAAAAAGGTAAAGGTAGTCCCCCGACATTAAGTCCAGTCATGTCTGACTCTGGGGTGTGGTGCTCATCTCCATTTGTAAGCCGAAGAGCCAGCGTTGTCCGTAGACACCTCCAAGGTCATGTGGCCGGCATGACTGCATGGAGCGCCGTTACCTTCCCGCCGGAGTGGTACCTATTGATCTACTCACATTTGCATGTTTTCAAACTGCTAGGTTGGCAGAAGCTAGGGCTGACAGCAGAAGCTCACGCTGCTCCCCGGAATCGAACCTGCGACCTTTTGATCAACAAGCTCAGCAGCTCAGTGCTTTAACCCACTGCGCCACCGGGGCCTCCCCACCGCTTACACTGCTTAGCAATACCGGCTAAGCAGTGTAATTTCCCCAATGGTGTAGGGTGCAGACACCCTGTGATAATGCGGCATGTCTCATTAAAAGCCACATCCACTGTTTTAGCGTGGTGAGATGTGTTCCACACTGGGCATGCATACGCAGCAGCAGAGTAGCATAGCACAAGGACAGATGTCTTCACTGTGTCTGGTTGTGATCCCCAGGTTGTGCCAGTCAGCTTTCGTATGATATTGTTTCTAGCGCCCACTTTTTGCTTGATGTTCAGGCAATGCTTCTTGTAGGTCAGAGCACGGTCCAGAGTGACTCCCAGGTATTTGGGTGCGCTGCAATGCTCCAGTGGGATTCCTTCCTTTGAGATTTAGGGAGGGAATGAAGCGGGGAACACCTTCCTGTCCCCCTCCTTCTAGACTGGGCGGAGCTTAAGCTCACGTCACGTCAAGCGGGACACGTCAGCACGCGGCGACGCCGGGGCCAACGAAGCAGTCGCGGCTCTTTTGCCCCCCCTCACCGGAAGTAGCGGCCATAGCTGCCGCGGGTGGAGATGCTACGTAGTTCCGGCGAGGAGCTGGCGGCTGAGGAGTGAAGGAGTGGGGAGTTGTGCGGGGGAGAGTCTGAGGAGGCCGGCGAAGGGAGAAGGTGAGGCGGAAAAGCGGCGAGGAGAAGGAGGCCGCGGGGCCGGGAAGAGGCCTCAACTTGAGCCGAGGAGAAAAGGTGGAGGGGAGGCGGGCGAGTGACACGCAGGCGAGGCGGGTGCCGGGAGGAGGGGGAGGAGGAGGAGGGGTCTGAGCAGGCCTTGGCCTTCTCTTCGGCTAGGCCTCGTCATTCGCTCGTCTATGTATATGCCTATCGTGTTTGTATTGCCTTTTTGGAACCTGCTCGCCTTTTCTTTCCTGCTCTTACGTGGCTTCACAGGCCTTTCGCCTATTCTTCAATTGCTCTCTCCTCCCCCTTGCTTTTTCTTTTTTGTCTTGAGTTCCTGTATTTTTTTAAAAAAAATCACAATTATGCGTCGCCTCGATGGCTCGAGAGGCGGAAGCGGGTACATAAACAAAATGGGAAACGGGATTGGGTTGCCTTTAGAAGAAGATACCACAATCTTGCCTCCCAGCAAGGGCAAGCAGCCAGCCCCTCTTCCTAACTTGTTTGGCCTTGACCTTCCTCTGAGGCCCCTTCCACACAGCTGAATAAAATCCCAGAATATCAAGGCAGAAAATCCCACATGATCTGCCTTGAACTGGAATATATGTCAGTGTGGACTGAAGGCACTTCCACACAGCCCTATATCCCAGAATATCAAGGCAGAAAATCCCACATCTGCTTTGAACTGGAATATATGTCAGTGTGGACTGAAGGCACTTCCACACAGCCCTATATCCCAGAATATCAAGGCAGAAAATCCCACATTATCTGCCTTGAACTGGAATATATGTCAGTGTGGACTCAGGGCCCTTTCCACACAACCCTATATCCCAGAATATCAAGGCAGAAAATCCTACATTATCTGCTTTAAACCTGAATATATGTCAGTGTGGACTGAAGGCACTTCCACACAGCCCAATATCCCAGAATATCAAGGCAGAAAATCCCATATTATCTGCCTTGAACTGGAATATATGTCAGTGTGGACTAAGGGCCCTTCCACACAGCCCTATATCTTAGAATACCAAGGCAGAAAATCCCACATTATCTGCTTTGAACTGGAATAAATGTCAGTGTGGACTGAGGGCCCTTCCACACAGCCCTATATCAAGGCAGCAAATCCTACATTATCTGCTTTAAACTTGAATATATGTCAGTGTGGACTGAGGGCCTTTCCACACAACCCTATATCTTAGAATATCAAGGCAGAAAATCCCATATTATCTGCCTTGAACTGAATATCTGTCAGTATGGACTGAGGGCCCTTCTGCACAGCCCTATATCCCAGAATATCAAGGCAGAAAATTCCATATTATCTGCCTTGAACTGGAATATATGTCAGTGTAGACACTTCTACACAGCCCTATATCCCAGAATATCAAGGCAGAAAAATCCCATATCTGCTTTGAACTGGGTTATTTGAGTCCACACTCAGATAATGTGGGAATTTCTGCCTTGATATTCTGAGATATAGGACTGTGTGGAAGGGCCCTTAGATAAGCCAGTTCAAAATAGATATTGTGGGATTTTCTGCCTTGATATTCTGGGATAGGTTTGTGTGGAAGGGCCCTGAGCTTGAGGGCCCTTTCACACTGCCTTTTGTCCCAGGATCTGATCCCATGACCTTTTCACTCAGCCATATAATTCATAATATCAAAGCAGATAATCCACAATATCTGCTTTGAACTAGTTTGGAATCATGGGAGTTGTCGTTTTATCAGGTCTTTCACCTTCACTGCCAAAGAGGGCTGATACCTCACCAAACTACCTATCGCACAATTCCATGGCATTTAAAGTAGCCTCAAACTGCATTCATCCTAACAGTGAAAATGCTAAACTAGTCTAACATTTAATCCGCAACACCACTGGCTCACAAGTCAGACCTTGTTGTATGCCTTAAAGTTATTCCCAATTTCCGGGGAGCCAATCCTGGGATTTTCTGGCCGAGGTTTGTTCAGAGTCGAATTGCCCATCTCTGAGGCTGACAAAGTGTGACTTACCCAAGGTCACCCTATGGGTTTCATAGCAGAGCAGGGATTTGAACCTTGGTCTTTAGTGTTCTGGTCTAATGTTCAAGCTACTGCCCCAAGCTGGGTTTTGTGTGACTTAGACCCCTCCCACACAGCCGTATACAGTCCACATTGAACTAGATTATATGGCAGTGTGGACTCAGATAGAATCATAGAATTAAAGAGTGGGAAGAGACCTCATGGGCCATCCAGTCCAACCCCCTGCCAAGAAGCAGGAATATTGCATTCAAATCACCCCTGACAAATGGCCATCCAGCCTCTGCTTAAAAGCTTCCAAAGAAGGAGCCTCCACCACACTCCGGGGCAGAGAGTTCCACTGCTGAACGGCTCTCACAGTCAGGAAGTTCTTCCTAATGTTCAAATGGAATCTCCTCTCTTGTAGTTTGAAGCCATTGTTCCGCGTCCTAGTCTCCAAGGAAGCAGAAAACAAGCTTGCTCCCTTCTCCCTGTGGCTTCCTCTCACATATTTAAGATAATCGGGTTGTGGATTATCTGCCTTGATATTCTGAGTTACATGGCTGTGTGGAGGGGCCCTTAGGGAGCTGGAAAGTCCATAGTTTCAATTATGAGTGTTCTGCTGGCCTGGGGCAAAGCAATTCTTGCTCAACTTCTCTTACCATCATTCCAGCTGCTCAAAAAGAAAGAAAGATGGGAGGGGATTAGCATTGGTTTCTGTGCTATTTCAAATCAGGGACAACACCTCTCTTGGGTGCCAACCATACTTTCTTTTGGGTTTGTAGTGAGGTTTTTGGGTTGTATGGCCATGTTCCAGTAGCATTATCTCCTGTCTTTTTGCCTGCCTCTGTATGTATGTATCTGTGGGCTGGAAAAAACTTTGTCTGTTTGAAGCAAGTATGAATGTTGCAATTAGCAAACTTGATTCTTTCTCCCACCCTGGACATTCTACAGAAATATATACACTCCACTTGCCTCATTTCCAACAGATCTTTGAACAAACATCTGAGGATGCTTGCCACAGACACAAGCAAATGTCAGGAGAGAATGCTACTGGAACAGCCCAAAAAAACTCACAGCAACCCAGTGATTCTAGTCATAAAAGCCTTCGACAACAAATACTTTATTTTGTTTCTCAGCATAAATATCATAGACACAGAAAGGGCTTGGGGGCACTGGCTTTCCCCCAGTTTTCTCTATTCTTGTCCAGCTACTTGTTGAACTTCATTTTATGGATTACCAAAATAATTTAGCCAAAGTGTAGTTCAAAAAGTCCTCTTTAAATGCTGTGTGTGAGTATCCTCTCTCCCTGGGCTGGTATTGGTTTTGTCGTTACACTAGGGTACCCTTATAGGTTTAAAAATGTGTGTGAGAAAATACAGGCTACAACACCAGCAATATAGTATGGCAGTCTATTGACAAGGAATTAGTTCAGTTGTTAGGATGTTATATGGTCGATATTCACAAGATGGCATTCTGTTTTGATGCTTGTGTATAAAACACATAGAAAATAACAGGAGGGTTTTGCTGTGAGCTTTGGAGTATAGAGGACTGGCAACTGTTACCCTTTGTTGTTGTACAGGCATCTTTGTTGAGAGGCTGTTTCAAGCTTTTAAATCATTTATGGCCTTTTGGCCCTCCACAAGTATTGGCCCACAACTTTAACTGTCTTATAATTTCTCCACATGTTTTGCTTCATATAGAGCTAGAAATATATTTCTCCACTCCCAGGAATTGTGTATATTGATTATTCAATGGCTTTCTTGGCATATTAGTTGGCAATATATTTATGTTCATCACATTTATACAGTAACAAGACAGCAGATCCAATAATTTTTCAGTACTTGCAATGGTGTTTAGAATGTTACGGTTTTAAAAGTCTGTTTCAGTACATGAACCCTGCATCAGAGGGATAACTGAAATAAAACACAGTAAAAGACAACACTAGAAAGCAATAGTGACATGGGTATCACTATTGCTTTCTAATGTTGTCTTTTATTGTGATTTATGATTACTTGTCATTGTCATATAACGGCTTCCATTAGGAAGCTTTAAATGATATCTTAATATTTCTGTCTGAACTTATTTTGACTTTCATAGTGGTTATTCTAAA
Organism: Anolis sagrei; assembly: GCF_037176765.1. Classification (NCBI taxonomy): domain Eukaryota; kingdom Metazoa; phylum Chordata; class Lepidosauria; order Squamata; family Anolidae; genus Anolis; species Anolis sagrei. The sequence goes on from NC_090023.1 coordinate 176,063,136, forward strand.
CCATTTTTCTGTCATTTAAGCTAATAGATAGACTCAATTGAAGATAATAAGGTATTGATAAGTTGTTTAGCATGCAATTTTGTGCTTTTTGAAGGAGGAGGTGTTGATTTGTTCCTGTTGTGTTTAAACATGTGAAGGATAGACAGTTCGGCCTGCTTTTTCTGTTAGTTTTTGGATGCCTAATTTACCAGATTTCTAGCTCATAGGTAAGTGAGATGATTGAAATTATCTGGTTCACAGCCAAGACTCTTAACTCTGTGTGTGCATTTTTCTAGGCAACTGATTTTCCACAATGTCCTTCTTATTTGAGTGGATCTACAATGGCTTCAGCAGTATGCTGCAGTTTCTAGGTAAGGCTTCAAATACTCAGATGTGAATAGTACTCTTGATCTTACTATTCATCCAAAAATGAAACTCTCCAATACTGGCTTTCACACAGGCAATGCTGATAATTGTGTGATTTGTAATCCATTCCATTACTTTACTTTTCTGCATACCATGTTACACATATAGCCATTACAGAACTGATTGAAGTATAATGGGCAAGTTCAGCATCCCTTATATAGAATTCCAAAATACTCCAGAATGGCTGAGATAGTGATACCTTTGCTTTTTGGTGGTTCAAAGTACACAAACTTTGTTTCATGCACAAAATTAATAACATATTGTATAAAATAAGGCGTAAATGAATTTTGTGTTTACATTTGGATCTCATCTCCAAGATATTGGATCTCATCTCCAAGATATCTCCAAATAAAGATACTCCAAAACACTCCTCTTGTCACAAATTTCGTATGAGGGATATTAAGGCTGTAATATTTCCTGCAAGATAACCTGTGGTTTGCTATTGATTCACACCCCTTCTTTGCTCCTGATTCACTTCATCAAATTTATTTGAATATATATAGGAGCGATTGGCAAATAATTGCATTAGGTGTATTTTATTGTGTTAGAAGCGACTTGAGAAACTGCAAGTCACTTCTGGTATGAGAGAATTGACTGTCTGCAGATACATTGCCCAGGGGGTCACTCGGAGGTGTTACCATCCTGTGGGAGGTTTCTCTCATGTCCCCACATGGGAAGCTGGAGCTCACCCTGTCTCGCAGAGTCAAACTGCCGACATTCAGGTCAGCAGTTCAGCCAGCACAAGGGTTTAACCCATTGCACCACCACGGCTCCATTATGCAGCAGCAAGAGGTAAAAATGCTAATAAACAAGAATCTGCATGCTTTGAAGAGAGAGTTTTCTCTTTTCACAAGTTTACCATATATGCTTTTTCAACTTTTTTGAATATTGTTTTTTATAGCATCTAAAATTTCCCGGTTTCATGAAAGCTCCAGAAATAATTTGAAAATATGGTTAATCTTATGTCACAGATTCAGTCTGTTTAATATATGCTGCTTTTCTTTTCTGCAGGATTATACAAGAAGTCTGGAAAGCTAGTTTTCTTGGGTCTGGATAATGCAGGCAAAACCACTCTTTTGCATATGCTCAAGGATGACCGATTAGGTCAACATGTCCCAACACTGCATCCAAGTAAGGGTTATTTAGCTCAACCCTATCCTTTTAAAATTGTTTTCCATTTTACTAGTATTTAAAATGTACCCCTTATTTTTAATAAAATGTCATAATGATACCTCTCATTGGAGAGTAACGCTTATAACGTCTGTTTGATTTTTTTTATTTACTGTGTTCTAAACATGGATAAGATTATATGCATATGTTTAATATAAAATCTACATTTTATTTGTTTTCACAAAATAATATTAACAAAAATTCCATGCTATATAAAAAGTTGAAAGATTTAATAACTTTGGACTCTAATGATCCTTAAACTTTAGTCTTGCGTGCCTTGAATGGCTTATCTGTTCTTAATCACTGTTACATTGGAGACTGTGCTAATATAACCTCCGCTTAATCTCATAAATAATTTCCCATTTTCTTCAGCATCAGAAGAGCTGACAATTGCAGGAATGACTTTCACAACATTTGATCTTGGTGGCCACGAACAAGGTAACAACTGTTTCCTTCCTAGGAATTTTTACTATCTGCACTTAGTGATCCTATAAAGAGTATCACAGAACTTCTTGTTATTTCATTCATTGGGGAGCTGCGACAGATTTTTTAAAAAATAAATTCTGTGAACTTTTTTCTTAATTACTTTTCTTTATGACAATTGAGAAGTGACCATAAGAATATAAACTTCTATTTCAGAAATACCAGTAATTTATTTAACGTGCATTTTAAATTGCTGGGGAAATATTTGAAGGATATGTTTATTTTCAAAATGATATACTCATAAAACAGCAGTAGTCATTTGATTCTGATGGCAAGGTGTTTTTTAAAAGTTACTCAGGGCACACAAACTGCATTTTTTCTCTCTGGGCATTGTAACTTGTGCTGCTGTTTTGTTGTTTCCCTCATAGCTCGCCGTGTATGGAAGAACTATCTACCAGCAATTAATGGGATTGTCTTTTTAGTGGACTGTGCAGACCAGGAACGTCTTCTGGAGTCAAAAGTGGAACTTAATGTATGTAACTCCCTACCAACACAAAAAACAAGTGCCATTATACAGCTTAGTCCTGATCTCTATGTAGTCTCTTTTTTGTTTCTTGCTAAATTAAAGCCATATGAGAAAATCCCAAAAGCAAACTTTGATTTTGCCATTTTATATAAAGGATGTCATAAGTTCTTTTTAAAACATTAAATAGGTTCTTTTATTCCACTTTTAGTGAGACAGGTTGCATTCGGCACTTCAGAGAAAAAGTAGACACAGACTCCAGTACTGGGTTTTATAATAATTATATTGGTTACATAGACAAAGGGGGAATATTGCATCAGTGTTTACACATATACTCTAATATTCATTCATTCATCAAGCATTCTTACCATTCTTCGTGTTGAAGATGATCAGCTTCTTGAGAGGAGGCGGCTGTTCATGATGGTGTTCAGTTGGTCTGACACACACTCTCTGAGAGAGAAGGGTCCTTTTATGTAGTATTTTCTGTTGATGTGGTTCTGAAAGTTGTAAATTACTGATCGACAGATTCCATCAGTTCCTGGACAGATGTTGATTTTGTTTAATTGGCTTTCCTTATCAAGGAGGCTTGTAAACATTTCTGTAAGGAGCCACAGTGTTGACTTCCTTACTTAAAAGAATTTCTTTGGCAATGTAAACAAGTTGTTTTTCCACCAAGAGTTCATCAAGTCAGAATGTCAATAGATAATTATTTGTCTCAAATCTCATCAACAATTTTAATTAGTCCACAAGTTCTTCACCTCTGTCTTGTAGTTTTCCAGGCCTCATTCCTTAGAATGGTATCTTCAGCTGCATTCGTACGCCTTTCATACAATCTCACTCAAACCATACAGCATATTTTATCATGACAAGGACACAATTTTGCTATGCCATTGTATAAATGTAACTTGAGCATCTGCGGGTCCTGGGACCAAATCCCAGTGGATACCAAGGATCCACCATACTCATTAGCAAGAAATCATTTTGGTAGTATTTACTGATGTTGTGGTTGGAATATTTACTGTGAATCATTGTTTGCATGCTGCATTATACATTGTAATGCACACATACTTTTTTTTTTCTCATAGGCACTAATGACTGATGAAACAATATCCAATGTGCCAATTCTTATCTTGGGTAATAAAATTGACAGACCAGAAGCTATCAGTGAGGAAAAACTCAGAGAGATTTTTGGGCTTTATGGACAGACCACAGGAAAGGTAAGAAATCAAAGTATGGTTCACAAAGGGGAGGGGGTTATGTATTGCAAAATCCATGTCTTTTCCATGCCTTTCTATTTTAAGGTTCACAAATTCTCATGACTATTAAACTAGAATAACAGGTAACAAGCTTTTGTGAAATCTGTGTGTTCTACAGATAGTTAGTTTATCTGTGTAATTTTGCCAAAGTTGTAATAAGGACACAGTGCTTCTGCACAGCTGTAAATGATCCAGTTTTGGGCAATGCGTTTTTCAAAGATGGAAAATAAAATTGAGGCAGTCTAACGGTTAGCAGGTTAAACTTTCATATAGTAGAGTCCACTTCATCAGATACATGAAGTATTTTCCTTGGTTGATGGGTATGTTCACAGGATTGTAGAGGGAAAAATAGTAAACACTAAGGACAAATGGGAGTGAAATGAAAAAAGGACTGCCTGTGAAAATTCTAGTAAAGCTTACATATACTGAAAAAACAAAAGTGGCCATTCACAAAGCAGTGACTGGTAATACCGTAGCATAACAAATAAGACGGAATTAACAACATTTCTGTTGTACAATTTTTAAAAAGAAGATCAAGGTCTTAATTTAAAGTTTACCATCACACTTTCAATATTTTCACTTCAAAGGCCCCCTTTTGAGGTATCTTTAAATAATGCCAATTTTCAGATTAACAGTAGTGACCTGGAAGAGTGAAATATTTTACGGCTGTATCCCTGCTTTTCCACTCTAATGAATGAGATTTGTCACAATTCGTTTAAGCCACATTGATTTCAGCAGTTATGTTCAAGGTAGTGGTAATGCTGAATTAGGTCAGACTGGTCTCAGGCAATTGACCTTCTTGAATTCATGGCATGAGCTCCCATTCCTACTCTTTCGTGAGATACATAAGTAGCCCTGGAGCAAATGGGGCATGAGTCTTTATTTGGGAGACACTTAGCTTCAGGTTTTCCTCTTCCTTTCTCTTGGGATGCACTAAATGCTTCTGGTAATGTCATTTTTGTGTTCTTGTGACTGTTGGATCACTGTCAGGCTGCAAGGATTACCGTACATACTCGAGTATAAGCCGACCTGAATATAAGTCGAGCCATCTAATTTTACCACAAAAAACTGGAAAAACGTTTTGACTCGACTATAAGCCGAGGGTGAGAAATGTAGCTGCTACTGGTAATCATCAGGAGGTTAAATGTTTTTGAGTATTTTCATAAAACTGTAATTTAAGATTCAACCAGTATTCTAACCTCCTTCAATGTAAATGTGCTTACCTATTCCCTATAATGATAGAATAAAATAATAAATGTAATAACATGTAATAAAAACAATAATAGAGTAAAGAATGGAAATTTAACAACAATAGTAATAATAATGAAGTAATAAATGTAATAATAACAATAATAGAGTAAAATAATAAATGTAATAAATATAACAATACAATAAAATAATGTAAATGTAATAATAATAGAGTAAAATAATAAAGGTAATAAAAGTAATAATAGAATATAATAATGTAAATGTAATAATAATAGAGTAAAATAATAAATTTAATAAAAATAATACTAATAGCAGAGTAAAATAATAAATAACCTTGACTCGATTATAAGCCGAGGGGAACTTTTTCAGCCTAAAAAAGGGTCTGAAAAACTAGGCTTATACTCGAGTATATACAGTATATCAAATCACTGTGATTAAGTGTCATAAGTAATTCTACTGTGTTTGCTCTTGACCCTGATCTTGAAATGAGCCTGAAAGCATCCAGCAGCTGAATCCCAGTGAATGAATTCTTCTTTGACCCTCTAGGGTAACGTGCCACAGAAGGACTTGAACACGCGCCCCATGGAAGTGTTCATGTGCAGTGTGCTGAAGAGGCAAGGCTACGGTGAAGGTTTCCGTTGGCTGTCCCAGTATATTGACTGATATTGGAGGGACAGCTCTAACTCCTGGACTGATCCTGTTCGCAGCTTCCTTATGGACTTTTCTATTAGAACGTGGAAGGCTCTCCAACCATATACTGGCATTGACCCAGGGACTCCTGTCTTCAGTTACCCCATATCACAGTGGTGACACAGTTCTTTTCCCTTTGTCTTGGAGATAACATTCTGTACACTGGTGCAAGTTGTCACATCTCTAGGGCCCATTGTTTCCACTGGAAACCTTGGCTTTCAGTTACAGTGGGGCCAGTGAGGTGGAATGCGGGACTCTGCATACAGCACTCTTTTAGCGGCTGGAAAAGAGAACATGTCTCACCACTGTGGCCAATTGACTTAAAGAAAGCAACTATATTTTTTAAAGTGTTCAATGTAAATCCTGTCCCTTTAGATTGTTTAAGTTAACACTCAACTTGTTTGGGCCAGAATCTGTTAAGATTTTTTAAAAATCTGATAATTCCCAAATGACCGACCCAAGTATCATGATATTTGGATAGAAAGTTGGGTTGAATTGCCCTATGAGATGGTGGTTCTGCCACACTGCTTGATGATGAAGATGGTGCTGTTGGGACTGATTTGTGCAATGGTCTTCCCTTTTTCTTGGATAGGGTTTTTAGTTGGGAAGGGAAATGGAACACTCACATGGAGACATACTTGTCTTAGCTTTCCGTGATGTCATGATATGTAGGAATCTATTCACCTTGGCCCGCCTCTAAATGTTGCTATCACTCTTTTGTCAGCAGGCTTTCCTCTTTGCAGCACCAGTGGGGAAGGACTTAGGATGCAGAATGTTTTGCATTTCAAGCAACTTGGGGGAAAAAACAATAGAAATCATGAATTTTGTTGGGTTACTGTAGCATTAAATTTTTCCAACCATTGCATATCATAATGCTGTTAATGTAAACTAACCGTGTTTCTTTTATATCCAACAGAGCTTGTGTTTGAAGTTTCATTATTTGCCTAGTCATCTTCATTTTCGGTTAAACACACAGGCATCCTCTCCATTAGGAGAGGACAATGGTGCTTTAGTTGGAATTATTTCTAGTATTCACTAGCAGATATAGTTCAGTCTATGACAGTGGTTCTCAACCTGTGGTTCCCCAGGTGTTTTGGCCTACAACTCCCAGAAATCCCAGACAGTTTAACAGCTGTTAGGACAGTGGTTCTCAACCTGTGGGTCCCCAGGTGTTTTGGCCTACAACTCCCAGAAATCCCAGACAGTTTACCAGCTGTTAGGACAGTGGTACTCAACCTGTGGGTCCCCTGGTGTTTTGGCCTACAACTCCCAGAAATCCCAGCCAGTTTACCAGCTGTTAGGATTTCTGGGAGTTGAAGGCCAAAAACATCTGGGGACCCCAGGTTGAGAACCACTGTGTTAGGATTTCTGGAAGTTGGAAGGCCAAAACATCTGGGGATCCACAGGTTGAGAACCACTGGTTTCTGGGTACATATGACTCGGAGTCCGAGAACGGTTGTTTGCTAACTCTAAAATGCAAAATGGCTGTGTATTGGCTACAGTGCTGTAGTCACTTAATTCTTTGAAAAGTATGGTATTGTTAAGACATGATGCTAAAACATACCATGACATGTTAACCACTGTGATCTAGCATCCTTCGTCTTAAGCATTGAACGCCTTCGAAGGGAATAAAGTCTCTAGCACAGTGCTTCTCAACCTGTGGGTCCCCAGATGTTTTGGCCTTCAACTCCCAGAAATCCTAACAGCTGGTAAACTCACTGGGATTTCTGGGAGCTATAGGCCAAAACACCTGGGGAGCCACAGCTTGAGAACCACTGCTCTAGCACAACAATTAAAATTCCCAGAAGTTTAGTGTGATATTGAAAATTAATTTCCTTTAACTTTCACGTTTGTCCCTTTTGCCCGTTGCTCTGACATAGCCCTTGAGTAATAAGTGACCACATGGAGTCCTCTGAAGTATGTAATGCAGCTGCTAAACAGGATAATTTTAGTGTTTCTCTGCCAGCAGGAAAAGCTGAATGTACTGCAAACACGATATGTTTAAATTGTACAGGTTGATACTGTCTGATGTGTAATGGTCGATGTACTTCCAAGGTAGTTTAAGCTGGATGGTCATTGGAAGAACTATGAGACAGTAAACTATTTCTGAAAGGGGTGCCTAGTGAACACCTATTTAGAAACGGGGGGTGCTGTTATTCATTCTAGATCTGTTTGCAGCAACTTTACCAAAATTGGCTGCCTATAGCATCATTGTTGCATTCACCTTCAGTCTTTGTAAATACCTTTGGGCTTTACATAAGAAGTTTTTCAATCACTTGTGAATATCTCATAGGGCGAAGTGCCTATGAATGTGGTGCCATGGAGTTGTAGGGAACATAACAGTCTACAGTAATCCCACCTTCACTCTTGATCAGATGCATATAATGTAGCATCTTCAGTACTGAGCACCTAGATTTCCCTGTCAAGGTGCTCGGAATAGATGGCTCTTCTTGAAATAATATGACACCTGGTAACTCTTATTGGAAATGGTATTCTCTGATTCCATGCTTTTAAAAAGACCTACCCCCCCCCCCCAAATAAAAATAAACAAGAGCTATAGGATTGATGCCCAGGAAAAGCACAGCTTTCTATGAAGGTGGTGTCCCAACCGCTGGAGGAAGCAATTGTGACTAGCTCTTAACTTCTCCTCCCACCCCGCTTGCCATGTGTATTGTCATTAGACAAATCTAACTCTTCACAGTGTATGGATATAAAGTTTAATATATTCTTTAGAAATTGGATTGCAGATTGGAGAATTGGGAGAAGAAGTATGTCATTCTGTTAGCAAAATGTTTTAACTTCCCATTTCTGGAAACGTGAAACATGTTTGCAGAGAAGGTTTGTCTGTATCCAAAACATTTTAATAAAAGGTTTTTTTTAAAAAAACAAACAAAACACAGTCATATTCACATGCAGTGGGCTGAAATAGTTACAATCCTGTGATTCATGGTAAACAAGGAACGGAATGTATAGTGCCTGGTCCTAGAAACATTCCAGATCCAGTACTCTTAAATTTGAAATCTAAGGAGAGAAATGTATTGTCGAAGGCTTTCATGGCCGGAATCATTGGGTTGTTGTAGGTTTTTTCGGGTGATATGGCCATGTTCTAGAGCAGGGGTCCTCAAACTAAGGCCCGAGGGCCGGATATGGCCCTCCAAGGTCATTTACCCGACCCTCGCTCATGGTCACCCTAAGTCTGAAATGACTTGAAAGCACACAACAATAACAATCCTATCTCATCAGCCAAAAGCAGGCCCACACTTCCCATTGACATACTAATACGTTTATATTTGTTAAAATTCTCCTTCATTTTAATTATTGTATTGTTTTTAAGTGTTTTTGCAATACAAATAAGATATATGCAGTGTGCATAGGAATTCATTCATGTTTTTTTTTTCAAATTATAATCCGGCCCTCCAACAGTTTGAGGGACTGTGACGTGGCCCTCTGTTTAAAAAGTTTGAGGACCCCTGTTCTAGAGGCATTCTCTCCTGACGTTTCGCCTGCATCTATGGCAAACATCCTCACTACCATAGATGTAGGCGAAATGTCAGGAGAGAATGCCTCTAGAACATGGCCATATAGCTCGAAAAAACCTACAATAACCCAGAGAGAAATGTAGTTAGTAGGCCACATAATGTCTCTTCAGGTAACAGCATATTAAATTGTTTATATACTTTAGGAGCTATATAGCAATTATTAATTGACTTTATAGTTTTGTCATTCATCATTTGGATATTTAAGTCTCACGCTGGCACAAATTTTTTGTTTCAGAAGATAAAATGCAGTTGAAAAAGCCCTTCTAAACGTGGAATTGCCTAAAAACAATGTATTCACATATTTCAACCTTGGTGTTGATTCACATGTTGGAAGAGAAACACGTATATTTGCATATGATACCTCTGTTATTTCCTGTCATTCAAGTGGCCATCTACAGAAGATGAAATCAAACCAATGAAGAGTCCTTAAAGCACACTTTGTGCTACACAATAAATCTTGGCAGTCCTATGAAAGCTGATGAAGGCAGTTCAGGACAATAACAAGTTGACTGTCTATTCTCTGTCTAGAAATCTGGCTGATTACACTAGATGAGAATGGCAGCCGTAAAAGTATTGGTCTTAAATTGAGAAAATAAGAAAATGCCAGTTGTATGCTGCAGTTTTAGGCCCAATTAATTAAGGGTAAGCCCTACTGAAGGAACACCCAGTGGTGCAGTGGGTTAAAGCGCTGAACTGCTGAGCTTGTTGATCGAAAGGTTGCAGGTTTGATTCCGGGGAGCTGCGTGAACTTCCGCTATCAGCCCCAGCTTCTGCCAACCTAGAAGCTTGAACACATGCAAATGTGAGTAGATCAATAGGTACCGCTCCAGCGGGAAGGTAACGGCAGTCCATGCAGTCACGTTGGCCAAATGACCTTGGAGGTGTCTTCGGACAACGCTGGCTCTTAGGCTTAGAAATGGAGATGAGCACCACACCCCAGAGTCAGATACAACTGGACTTAATGTCAGCAGAAAACCTTTACCTTTACCTAAGCCCAACTGAAATCAGCAAATGCCATGTATTCTGGGTTTTGATTGTTTTCTTGCTTTCTGGAAATGAGACAAAAAAAATAGAGCACTTTTTGATTTAAAAAAAGGCTTCAAAAAGTTTAGTTGCAACCAACTTACATGCTCAAAAGTAACTTCTAAAGTTTAAAGAGGACATGTTCCATGTTGGAGTGTGTAAGACAAAATTGCACCACACTTTAAGGGAGATGTTGACAAGCTGGAATGTGTCCAGAGGAGGGTGAGTAAAATGATCTTGAGAACACGCCCTATGAGGAGTGGCTTAAAGAGTTGGACATGTTTAACCTGAAGAAGAGAAGGCTGAGAGGAGACATGATGACCATGTGAGGGGAAGTCATAGGAAGGAGGGAGCACGCTTGTTTTCTTCTGCCCTGGAGACTAGGGCATGGAACAATGGCTTCAGACTACAAGAAAGGAGATTCCACCTGAACATTAGGAAAAAGCTTCGTGACAGTGAGCTGTTCAACAGTGGAACTCTGCCCCAGAGTGTGGTGGAGGCTCCTTTGGAGGCTTTTAAGCAGAGGCTGGATGGCCATCTGTCAGGGGTTCTTTGAATGCAGTTTCCTGCTTCTTGGCAGAGGGTTGGACTGGATGGCGCACAAGGTCTCTTCCAACCATATGATTATATGACTTCGGTCTTGTTCGAACTATATTTTTGAAGCAGCAGTAAAGGATTGCCAAGACTTACAGATCAACAAAACGGGTATACTTGTTTCAAGGCATTTTTAAAGTCATTGTTCTCGGTCTTTCTCCCATTCAACAAGTCAATGAATTGAAAACTTCCTTCCTTATCCTGAAATATAGATTGTGTTGGCAGTGATCTGTTTTTCAAGAGAATATTAATACAGAGCTGTTGAATACATTTGACACACAGCAATATCTTCGCAATGGTTTTCCTGCCCACAACCAGGAAATCCTATCCGATTTGTCATTGATCCTCTCCTTCGGGCTTGACGCAAATCTATCGTTTGCTAAAATATACAATGCTATGCTTTTCCATTTCTATTCAGCCAGAAACCAATAAATATTGGAGTTTAAAAATGGTATCACTGTTTTAAGTTTACAACCATTGGTTAAAAACCATAACTGATTCATATAGGGCAGGCATGGGCAAACTTGGGCCCTCCAGATGTTTTGGAGGGGGGAAAGGAAAGGGCCTGTGGCTTTGAGTAATTGTGGGAGTTGGAGTCCAAAACATCTGGAGGGCCCAAAAGGAAAGGGCTTAAGCGGTTGGGGGTGGAGGGAAAGGAAAGGGCCTGAGGCTATGAGGAATAGTGGGAGTCGGAGTCCAAAATACCTGGACGACCTAAAAGGAAAGGGCTTAAGCGTCTGAGGGAGAAAAGGAAAGGCCCGAGGCTGTGAGGAATTGTGGGAGTTGGGAGTCAACACTTGGAGGACCCAAAAGGAAAGGGCTTAAGCGTCTGAGGGGGAAAGGAAAGGACCCAAGGCTGTGAGGAATTGTGGGAGTTGGGATCCAAAATACCTGGAGGGTCCAAAAGGAAAGGGCTTAAGCAGCTGAGGGGGGAAATGAAAGGGCCTGAGGTGGTGAGGAATTGTGGGAGTTGGAGTCCAAAACACCTGGAGGGCCCAAGTTTGTTGTGGTAAGTCAGCAGGACCCTCGGAGCCCCCAGTGGCGCAGTGGGTTAAACCCCTGAGCCAGCAGGACTGAAGACTAACAGGTCACAGGTTCGAATCTGGGGAGAGTGCAAATGAGCTCCCTCTATCAGCTCCAACTCCTCATGTGGGGATGTGAGAGAAGCTTCCCACAAGGATGGTAAAAACATCAAAACATCCGGGCGTCCCCTGGGCAATGTCCTTGCAGACGGCCAATTCTCTTACACCAGAAGTGACTTGCAGTTCCTCAAGTTGCTTCTGACACGACAATAATAATAGCAGGACCAATTGTGTGTGGGTTGAAGAAAAACCTTATGGAGTTAATTATCATGTGCAGCTGGGAATGTAGGTCAACTAGCAAGACTGGACCACACACAATAGTGTATATCTGTTTGGGTTTTTTAGAATACAGTGTGGGTGATGGAGAGCTTTTTCCTCTGAGATCTATGTTCAAAGGCTTTGCTTTGGGGAGCAGCATGGAGAAGCCACTGAAGGAGGCTATGGTGGAATAGCTATTGACTAAAAAGGTTTATTTTTGCTCTCTCATTTGATGTAAGCCTTATTTTGTGTTACTTACAAAGACATTGCAAGTTTATGTTTCATCTCTGCTGAGTAAAGAGTAAAGATTTTTCTGTTCATTTTTCCTCTTGTTTGTGAGTATTGCATTTGGACTTTGGGCGCTGGGTAAAATCCGCTGCTGCGCAACAAAGTTTGCCCATGCCTGATATAAGGGCTCTTGGTGTGTAATATCACTTGCAGAAGGCGTTGAAACAAGGATGGGAACTTTGTGGTTGGCTTATTAAATTGTGGTTCGATTTGTGCCCACTGATTGTCCAAAATGCCTATTGACAACGATTGCTTTCAAATGCACTGCTGGAATAATATAATGCATTCTTTTGTACTCCCAACAACAACAAAACTATTTATATACCACTCTATCTCCCCAAGTGGGACTCAGAGCGGTTTCCAAGTAATATAATCAATATATACAAAGAAAACAGCATAAACATAAAAATAACAAGACAATATAAGCATTAAAAACCATAATAGCACATACTATTTAAAATAATCCTGCCTGTTCAAGGCAGTTTGAAAGGCCAGGACGGGCTAGTGCGATTTTAGAGGGCCTGGGAAATTAGGTAGAGTCTATGGCTGAACATTTCCAGGGCCTAATAGAAGACAGTGACCTGGGTAATTGGTAGAAAAAGATATAGATAATTTCAACAGTATCTGGGGCAGAGCTAGAACTAGTTGTTCTCAAAGGTTTGTTTAAACCACCAGGTCTTCAGGCTCTTACAAAAGGAGGTTAGATTACTGCAAAGCCCTCTACGTGGGGTTGCCTTTGAAGACTTCTTGGAGGCTTCAAATAGTCCAGCGAGAGGCAGCCAAGTTAATAACTGGAGTGGCGTACAGGGAGCACACAACTCCCATGTTACGCCAGCTCCACTGGCTGCCAGTTTGCTACTGGGCACAATTCAAAGTGCTGGCTTTGGCCTATAAAGCCCTAAACAGCCCTGGCCCAATTTACCTGTCCGAACGCATCTCTCCCTATGAACCATCATGGAGATTAAGATCATCTGGGGAGGCTCTGCTCTTGGTCCCACCACCATCACAGGCACATTTGGTGGGGACGAGAGACAGGGCCTACTCAGTAATTGCCCCTCAGCTATGGCACTCCCTTCCTGATGAGATCAGGACAGCTCCCTCCCTCTTGTCCTTTAGAAGGATAAAAACGTGGCTGTGGGACTGAGCCTTTGGGACTGTGCAATGAGGCAGTGATAGGAACCCTTAGTATACCAACCAAATTCAATATGGTGGTTGAGACAGTTTTAACTAGTGGATTTTAACGTCAAGATAAGTGATTTTAATGCTTTTGTATGTGTATGGTCTAATATGTTTCAGCACTGAATGCTTGCCGTTTATATGTTATAATAATAATAATAAAAACTTTATTTATACCCCGCCACCATCTCCCCAAGGGACTCGGAGTGGCTTACACAAAGCCAAGGCCAACAACACATCAATAAAACAAGAAAGCAATAAACAAAAACAATACAATTAATATAAATCACACATAAACATTAACACACAAGGATTAAAAAAACCTATGGCTGGGCCAAATGAATTGGTTTAAAATTAAAAAATAAACGCTGGGCATGAACAAGGTAGGATATATCTGGGAGGAGGGTTTTAAATAAAGTGAGGGGAGCGCAATCCAACGAATAGTTAAAGTGTATTCTTGATGCCGAGCATCTCCCCCCCTCCCAAGTATTTATAGTTCTGCCAAGGGCAAGGACACCAGACTACACAGCCAGGGACCCACTGCGGCCACCCGTAGGGGTCCCGGGAAGGCGGCCGGGCATGGGTCCCAGCCTCTGATCAGGGAAATGTAGTTTCCCAAAGGACATTGCTCCACAAATCACAACCTGGAAACCTTCCTTGGACTCTCTTGTTTGCCCTCTCCTATTGACTTTCTGCTCCACATCCCGGACTGTCTTCCTGCTGCAACTTTGGACACAAACTTCAGACCAGGCTTGCCTTAAAGAACAAGCAGCCTCAGCCTCCGTGCGCCTTCATCAAGAAGACTATGAATTTCTCCTGATAATAAAATGAATCGAATCTTTTTTAATAAACCTTTGCTGGGGATGGGGATGGGATTACCTCATGAAATGTGAAAATATATGAAATGTATGTAATGAAATATTATGTACTCTGGTTCCCCTCCCTGCCTCTCCTCTTTGACCCTTGCCCCAAAAGGAATGTGACCTAAGGATTACTGTGACAGGGAGGAAACCCTTTGTCCTCCCGAAAATGGTTCATATTTACATTTGCATGGGCCCGTGATTGATCCCTTCTCCTTGCATACTTTCAGAGCAGACAGTAAGCCAGGGAAGGGTCAACAGAAACTTAGGAAGGAAAGATTGATTGACTCATTTTTAGGTATTTGTTGATCCCCCTTGTTTACAAGGCCCTGAGGTCCAAATGCCATCAAAAGCTCCTTTTCATAATTCCTCCCAAATCCAATCATAAACCAGGAAACCCATTGTTCCCCTATCTGTCACCCCGCCGTGTAAAAAACAAAGCCACACAGATGCCCCAAAAGGCTGTCATTTCCTCAGTCTTTGTCAGGCTTCGTCCCGCCTCCTGGCTGCCAATTGGTCCATCTTCCAAGGCGCTAGGAAGGCGCTGATTGGCCCCCTAGAGGCAGCGGAGCCCGCTGATTGGTCAGGAGGCGGGGCGTGCCGCCAAGCCTCCTCCCAGCTGCTCCGCGGCCAGCCAATCAGAGCGAAGCCGGCCGGCAGAGGGCGGGCGGGATTTTGAAACTGTTTTCCTTTGTCTGTGTACTATAAAAATGCTTGGAAATTCTGTAAAATTATGCTTGAGGTGGAATGATCCCTGCAACTGCATCCTTTTCAGCTGAATCGCAGAAATAAACGCCTCGGTCACTGAACCTCTTCAGCCTCTGGTGAGATTAATTTTTAATATTTCTCGTTCTTTGGATTGGCTTTCGCTGGCTGCTCACCGAGGTCAACGGACCCCTTTAGCGGTCTTCAGGGATCTCTCCCGCTGGGAGACCCCCAAAAAGAGCTCGATATCATTCTGAGGACATTTTGCTGGATATTTCCTTATTCCGGGAAGGCACACTGGAACAGCCACGTTTTCAGGCTCCTCCCAAAGACTACCAATGTTGGGGCATGCCTGATATCCCTGGGAAGTGAGTTCCAGAGTCGGGGGGCCACCACCGAGAAGGCCCTTTCCCTTGTCCCCACCAATTGCGCCTGCGAGGGAGGCGGGAGTGAGAGCAAGGCCTCTCCAGATGAACTAAGAGATCGTGTGGGTTTGTACACGGAAATGCGATCACGCAGGTAGGAGGGTCCCAAACTGTTCAGGGCTTTGTAGGTAAAAACCTGCACCTTGAATTGGAACCGGAAAATGAATGGCAGCCAATGGAGCTCCTTAAACAGGGGGGTTGACTGCTCCCTATAAGTTGCACAAGTTAGTAACCTGGCTGCTGCCCATTGTACCAACTGGAATTTCCGGGCCGTCTTCAAGGGCAGCCCCACGTAGAGTGCATTGCAGTAATCCAATCTAGAGGTGACTACGGCATGGACCACCCTGTTGTGGTCCGCCCTGAGTCCCCTTCATTGTGAGAAGGGCGGAATATAAATGCTTTAAATAAATAAAAGAAATAAATGGGGCCTGTCTTATTTCTCCAGGAAAGGCGTTCCAGAGGTGGGGGGCCACCACCGAGAAGGCCCTCTCTCTCGTCCCCACCAACCATGCTTGTGATGCTGGTGAGAGTGAAAGGAGGGCCTCCCCGGAAGATCTTAAAGTTTGCGCTGGTTCATAGAGGGAGATGCGATTGCGACGATAGGCGGGTCCCGAACTGTTTAGGGCTTTATAGGTCATAATCTGCACTTTGAATTTGGCTCGGTAACTTATCGGCAGCCAGTGAAGCTGTTTTAATAGGAGCGTTGTATGATCCCTATAGTTTGCTCCAGTAAGGAGCCTGGCTGCCACCCGTTGTATTTATTTTATTTATTTACAGTATTTCTATACCGCTTTACTCACCCCTAGGGGGACTCAAAGCGGTTTACGCATAACTGGCAAAACTTCAATGCCATACATTGGACACTAACGCGACACAAATCCATAACAACCACAATAATAAAATCACAATTAAGCATAAATCATAGACAGTACATAAGCAATCATTAAAACAATAAATAATAAAAACAGTCTCGCCACTCATATTATCATTCTAGTCCGTGTCCTTTAAACTCTACATACATCTAGTGTCCAAAGGCCCGATCCCAAAGCCATGATTTTCATTTTTTTCTAAAAGCCAGGAGGGAGGGAGCAGATCTTACCTCAATTGGGAGTGTGTTCCATAGGGAGTGTGAGTCAATAACTCATGGCTATATGGATGGATGGTGATGAACAACGATTTTATTGTGACGACTTGGCCATTGTAATTATATGATTGTATTTTTGATATTTTAATGTGTTAGTGTATTATGGAATGTGATGTTTTTAAACGATTGCTTGTGATATTATTGTTGGAAACCGGCCTGAGTCCCTCCACGGAGGTGAGAAGACCGGTATACAACAGTTCTAAATAAATAAATAAATAAATAAAAGGTGAGGGGCCACCGCCGAGAAGGCCCTGTCTTTCGTCCCCGCCAGACGCATTTGCGCAATTGACGGGAGTGAGAGCAGAGCCTCCCCAGAAGATGCGTTCAGACAAGTAAGCTGGGCCAGAATCATATAGAGCTTTATAGGTCAAAACCAGCACTTTGAATTGGGCTGGGAGATGGACTGGCAGCCAGTGGAGCTGGCACAACAGGGGGTGGTATGCTCCTTGTATGTCGCTCCGGTTAGTAATCTGTTGCTCGTTGGACTAGCTGAAGTTTCCGAACCGTCTTCAAAGGCAGCCCCACGTAGAGCACATTACAGTAATCTATTCGGGATGTAGCCAGAGCGTAGACCACCGTGGCCAGATCAGACATCCCAAGTTACGGGTGCAGCTGGTGCACGATTTTTAACTGTGCAAAAGCTCTCCTGGCCACCCCTGAAATCTGGGGTTCCAGGCTCAGCGATGAATCCAGGATCACTCCCAAGTTGTACCAGTTGGAGCTTCCGGGCTGTCTTCAAGGGCAGCCCCACGTAGAGCACATTGCAGTAATCTATTCGGGATGTAACCAGAGCGTGGACGACCGTGGCCAGATCAGACTTCCCAAGTTATGGGCGAAGCTGGTGCACGAGCTTTAACTGTGCAAAAGCTCCCCTGGCCACCCCTGAAATCTGGGATTCCAGGCTCAGCGATGAACCCAGGATCACTCCCAAGTTGTACCACTTGGAGTTGGAGCTTCCGGACCGTCTTCAAGGGCAGCCCCACGTGGAGCACATTG
Source organism: Anolis sagrei (assembly GCF_037176765.1). NCBI lineage: Eukaryota > Metazoa > Chordata > Lepidosauria > Squamata > Anolidae > Anolis > Anolis sagrei. The sequence continues at coordinate 176,080,902 of NC_090023.1, forward strand.
CAGTAATCTATTCGGGATGTAACCAGAGTGTGGACGACCGTGGCCAGATAAGACTTCCCAAGTTATGGGCGAAGCTGGTGCACGAATTTTAACTGTGCAAAAGCTCCCCTGGCCACCGCCGTAACCTCGGGTTCCAGGCTCAGCGATGAATCCAGGATCACTCCCAAGTTGTACCACTTGGAGCTTCCGGGCCATCTTCAACAGCAGCCCCACATAGAGAATGTTGTAGTAATCTATTTGGGATGTAACCAGAGCATGGACGACCTTGGCCAGATCAGACTTCCCAAGTTATGGGCGCAGCTGGTGCACGGGTTTTAACGGTGCAAAGGCTCCCCTGGCCACCGCTGAAACCTGGGGTTCCAGGCTCAGCGATAAATCCAGGATCACTCCCAAGTTGTACCAGTTGGAGCTTCCGGGCCGTCTTCAAGGGCAGCCCCACGTAGAGCGCGTTGCAGTAGTCTATTCGGGATGTAACCAGAGCGTGAACGACCGTAGCCAGATAAGACTTCCCAAGTTACGAGCGAAGCTGGTGCACGAATTTTAACTGTGCAAAAGCTCCCCTAGCCACCCCTGAAATCTGGGGTTCCAGGCTCAGTGATGAACCCAGGATCACTCCCAAGTTGTACCACTTGGAGCTTCCGGGCCGTCTTCAAGGGCAGCCCCACGTAGAGCACATTGAAGTAATCTATTTGGGATGCAACCAGAGCGTGGACGACCGTGGCCAGATCAGACTTCCCAAGTTACAAGCTTTAACTGTGCAAAAGCTCCCCTGGCCACCCCTGAAACCTGGGGTTCCAGGCTCAGCGATGAATCCAGGATCACTCCCAAGTTGTACCATTTGGAGCTTTCGGTCTGTCTTCAAGGGCAGCCCCAAGTAGAGCACATTGCAGTAGTCCAATCTGGATGTAACCAAGGCGTGGACCATGCTGGCCAAGTCTGAAAGGCACCAATTAGGAGAGACTTGACGCTCACAAAAGAGGAAACTTTGATCCATCGATTTCCTGGGAGCAAAGTCCTGCTAAGCCTCAACCTTTGGCAAAGGAATGCTTGGAAAAGTGACTTGGCTGCGAGATCATAGGAGTTGTAGCCCTCTCTAAGCTCCTCCCACCTCCGCTCGCGTTGACTAGGAAAGAATCGCAGCCAATCGGAGGCGGCGCCTGAAGCACGAGCCCTTCCGACCAATCGCAGCCTTTTCCCTGGCACGGGGCAGCCAATGAGAGGCGGCCTCCTCACGACCACCTGACGCGGTGTGTTCTATTCTGGGTCCTATTCCGGATTTCAAAACAAAGGTCTCCTTTGAGGGGAGAGGCTTTGAGAGACTTGGATCCTGAGTGGAGGAGGCGGGCTGTGCACTCCATCGCGATGGGCAAGGGCCTCTCCTCTTCACGCTTTGTAAGTGGCTTCCGGATCTCTAAAGATCCCAGGCAGGGAGGAGTGTAGCGACAGAGGCTTTAAACAGAGGCTGGATGGCCATCTGTCAGGGGTGATTTGAATGCAATATTCCTGCTTCTTGGCAGGGGGTTGGACTGGATGGCCATGAGGTCTCCTCTAACTCTTTGATTCTATGATTCTATGACAGAATTCATGCAGTTTGACCCCACTTGAACTGCCATGGCTCCATTCTAATGAATCATGAGAGTTGTAGTTTTCCAAGGTCTCTCTTTCCCCATCAGTGCAGTCTCCTACTGAATCTTGTACCCTACTGGCTCCAGTTGCTTATCAAACCTAGTTCCTGATTGGATATAGTTTCCTGTTGGATCCTGTTTCCTACTGGATTCAGTTTTCTATTCCCAATTCGATCCATTTCACTGCCGAATCCTGTTCCCTATTGGTAAAGCTAAAGGTTTTCCCCAGCTCCTGGGGGGTGGTGATGGCCGACAGGGGAGCTGGGGGTGGTGACGGCCAACAGTGAGCTCTGGTGTAGACTGGTCCATGAAGTCACGAAAAGTCGGAAACAATTGAACAAATGAACAACAAAAAGGTTTTCCAATGATATGGAGTCTGGTCGTGTCTGACTCTGGGGGTTGGTGCTCATCTTCATTTCTAAGCCGAACAGCCGGCGTTGTCCATAGACACCTCCAAAGTCATGTGGCCTGCACGACTGCATGGAGCGCCGCTGGAGCGGTACCTATTGATCTACTCACATTTGCATGTTTTCGTACTGCTAGGTTAGCAGAAGCTGGGGCTGACAGCTGGAGCTCACACCGCTCCCTGTATTCGAACCTGCGCGCTTTTGGTCAACAAGCTCAGCAACTCAGTGGTTTAACCCACTGCGCCAACGGGGCCTCCAGTTACCTCTTGGTTTTTGTGGCTGTCACAAACCAGGACTGTGGCACAGCTGGCATTAGGATCACTACTGATCGAAAGATCATGAGTTCGAAGCCAGCTTGGGTCAGAGTGAGCTCCCGACCAAAATTGTGTAGCTTGTTGTTGACCTTTGCAACCCGAAAGACAGTTGCATCTGTCAAGTAGGAAAACTAGGTACCACTTTGTGGGGAGGTTAAATTAACTGATTTACGAGGCCATAAAAAATCTCCAGGAAGTATGCAAAGAATGAGGAAGTGACAGCTCCACTGGTGGCCAGAAGCTGGAAAGTTAATATCCTCTGAGTGTCTGTTTATATATGTTGTGTGTTTGTGGCATTGAATGTTTCCTATGTATATGTACATTGTAATCCGCCCTCAGTCCCGGGTGAGAAGGGCAGAATATAAGTGCTGTAAATAAATAAATAAATAAATAAATAAATGATTGAGACTCTAGGACAGTGTTTCTCAATCTTTTGGTCGGGACCCCTGGAGGGATCATGAAGTGGGTGTCAGAGGGGTCGCCAAAGAAATCAGAAAACACAGTATTTTCAGTTAGCATTTTCAGTATTTTCAGTTAGTCCTGGCCCAATTCTATTTTTGGTCGAGTTCAGAATGTTCTTTGATTGTTGGTGAACTATAAATCCCAGCAACTACAACTTCCAAATGTCAAGATTCTATTTTTCCCAAACTTCATCAGTGTTCACATTTTGGGCATATTGAGTATTTGTGTAGAGTTTGGTCCAGATCCATCATTGTTTGAGTCCAAATTGATCTCTGGATATAGGTGAACTACAACTCCAAAACTCAAGGACAATGCCCACCAAACCCTTCCAGTATTTTATGTTGGTCATGGGAGTTCTGTGTGTCTTGTTTGGTTCAGTTCCAACATTGGTGGAGCCCAGAATGCTCTTTGATTGTAGCTTAACTATAAAGCCTAGGAACTACAACTCCCAAATGACAAAATCCTGGATCCTCTCTCCAAATGTCAGCCCAGGTAGATGCAACGGTCAGGAGTGCTTACTACCAGCTTCAGCTGATATGCTAGCTGCGCTCCTTTCAAGATCTGGAGGACCTGAATATTGTAACGCACACACTGGTCACCTAAAGGTTGGACTTCTACAATGTGCTCTACATTGGGCTACTTTTGTACCAAGTTTGGAAACTCCAGAGGGTTCAAAATATGGCAGGTAGATTGGTTATAGGAACATCTAGGAGTGAGCATATCACACTTATCCTATAGTCACTCCACATCCTGCCAAATTAGTTTCCGGGCAAAGAACAAGGTGTTGTTTTTGACTTTTAAAGCCCTATATGGTTTGGGTCCATCTTACCTACAGGATCACCTTCTCTTGTACAATCCACCCTGAACACTGAAGTCCTCTTGGGGGGTGGGTGGTTACTCCAGCCTGCCAGAACCTGACTGACGACTGTCACTCAGAAGACCTTTTCGTCAGCTATCCCAAGACTTTGGAACGACCTGCCAAAAGAGCTCCAACAGTTAGATCAGCTATTGGAATTCAAGACACAAGTGAAAACCTATCTCTTCTGGCAGGCCTACACAGACAGTTTTAATGATGAATTTTAAACCTTCGCCTTTTGTTTAATTTCTGTTTTGTGTATTTTAATATGTATCTTTATTTATTTATTTATTTACGACATTTATATGTCATCCTTCTCACCCCGAAGGGGACTCAGAGCGGCTTACAAGATATATATATACATACCTTGGGAAGTCTGACTTGGCCACGGTAGTCCACGCTCTGGTTACATCCCGCCTTGACTACTGCAACGCTCTCTACGTGGGGTTGCCTTTGAAGACGGCTCGGAAGCTCCAACTAGTCCAACGGGCGGCAGCCATGGTACTAACAGGAGCAGGGCGCAGGGAGCATACAACTCCTCTGCTGTACCAGCTCCACTGGCTGCCGATTAGCTACCGGGCCCAATTCAAAGTGCTGGCATTGGCCTTTAAAGCCCTAAACGGTTCTGGCCCAACATATCTATCCGAACGTATCTCGGCCTATCAGCCCACCAGGACCCTAAGATCTTCGGGAGAGGCCCTGCTCTCCATCCCACCTGCTTCACAGGTGCGGCTGGCAGGAACGAGAGACAGGGCCTTTTCTGTGGTGGCCCCGCGGCTTTGGAATGCCCTCCCTATAGAGATAAGATCAGCCTCCTTGCTGATGGTATTTAGAAAAAAACTGAAGACATGGATGTTTGAACAAGCATTCGGCTAATCCGGTGCGATGAAGTTCATGATCAAGGACTGGCAATCACAGACAACGAAATTGGACTATGATTTTAATTAAGAGATGCATTGGTCTGTATTGGTGGCCCAATACTGTGTATTGTATATGTGTTTTATGTTTTTAATCTGAATATTGTTGCTTTTAAGTGTTGTAAACCGCAATGAGTCGCCGATTTAGGCTGAGATATTAGCGGTATACAAGTGTACTAATAAATAAATAAAATAAATAATAAATAAATAAATAAATACTATATATTATATTATTAGCATAGTACAATATCAGTATTAAATATTAGTAATAGTAATATTACATGTAATATAAATATATAATTATAATATATAAATATGTTTATAATATATAAATATGTTTTAATAAAAATATGTTTTAATATGTTTATTTTAAATAATATTTTTAGGTGAATGTGTGTTTTACAGTTTTGTAACCCACCTCGAGTTGTGAGGAGAGGCAAACAAGAAATAAAATTTTAGTATTATAATGTTATTATTATATCCAGCTCTCTATTGAATGGAATCCTTTCTCTCCCCAGGGCTACTGAGTCGGACGGATCCTTTCCTTTATGGCTGAGGCCCTGTACTTGGCAGCCGGGAAGGCTGGCTGTGTGGTCACGGTGTCGCGTCCCACTGACCGCAGTGTGGCTGTGGGCACCTCTCCCCAGGGACCCTGGAGCGGCAGCGGCGTCTTCTTGACCCTCGACTCAGGCATCATCCTCTGCCACGGCTCCATTTTCTCACCTTTCCTGCTGGAAACGGAGCACCACAGTTCACCCAAATGCAAAGTATTGCTGCCTGAGAGTTTCTCCCCAGATCTCCAGATCCAGGTGCTGGTGATGGATGAAGGCAGCAGCCAACCACCTTGCAGAAGTTTGCCAAGCAGGGATCTGGGGGATAACACCCCAGTGTTGCGGTTCAATCCACTTTCCAGCCAGCAAAAGATCCCCAACAGCCAAAAACACAGAGAAGCCGAACTCATTCTGATGGCTCCTTGCCTGCAGTTCCAGGAGGCTTTTGCCAAAATCTTCAGTGCTTCTGACCAGTGGCATTTTGGAGGGAATGAGGTTGGACAAGAATCTGACTCTGTCGCAGATGAGATGCGTTTCCTGCACTGGTTTGCTTTGCTGAGGATCCTGGACAGCGGTTTCCCCAGTGCCGGGTGGGTGAGCTGTGTGCCATCCAAGTGGCTGAGGAAGGGGGACCCACTCATTGCTTGTGGCTCCCCTTTTGGGGCCTTTTGCCCCGACATTTTCATGAACACCTTCAGCAAAGGGATTGTGAGCAACACCTCGGGAGAAGGCAATGCCCTCATCCTGACAGACGCACGCTGCTTGCCTGGCACGGAAGGCGGCGGGGTTTTTGCAGTCTCAAAGAATGGTTTTCACTTGGTTGGAATCATTGTTGCTCCACTTTGCTGGAAAGCCAATGAGTGGGTTGGCCTGACTCTGGTTTGTGCCGTCGACTGCATCCTGGAAAGTATTGGGCACATCCTTTCTGGGCCCCCTTGGTTTTGCAAAACCTGGTTGCACCCCATGGCACTTGTAACTAAGGCTCGTTATGGTCCGGCAACCAGAGATGGTTTGGTTCAGCAAATGTTAGCCACCGTGGTTCTGGTTGAATGTGGACCAACCTGGGGTTCTGGTGTGATGGTGAATCCTCGGCTTGTGTTGACCTGCCGACATGTGGTCAGTGGCGCCTCCAATGTTTGCGTGAGATTACAGCCCCATCTTGACAAGTAAGTCTGAATTATCATAACATGAGGAACAAGGCTAGATAACAAGTATAGTGTTCTAAATGCTGGACTCCAATTCCCATCATCCTGAACCTTTATTCGTCTTAGACCTCAGGATTGTATACTGTTAATATCCATGGATAACAAAGGTATATAAATGTAGCCCTAGAAGCTTTGAGTCTTTTTTAAGGGAGGAAAATGCAGCATAAATATAGTAATAATATAATATACTAATAGTAAATAAATACATGTATATAGTAAACAGTGCTGCTTCTGAGGCCCCTTCCACACAGCTGTATTATTATTATTATTATTATTATTATTAAACTTTATTTGTACCCCGTTAGCATCTCCCGAAGGACTCGATGCGGCTTACAAAGGCCAAGGCCTCAACACACAATACAACAATACAAACCAAAGGCAAATTAAAAACAATTAAAGCAATATAAACAACAAGCAATAAACAATACACTAAGACACAATAGAACTGGGCCGGGCTAGAGTAATGGGTTCAGGATTAAAAGTGCTGATGTGACAGGTGGAATATAAGGCGTATAGGGCAAGTGCGGTGTGCAGTGTGCGGCAGTCTTAGTTTTAATAAAGTGCTTCTGGGACTTGGTATTGGAGTTTTCCTATTCTGGAAAGGCACATCGGAACAGCCATGTCTTCAAGTTCTTTCTGAAGACAGCCAATGTAGGGGCCTGTCTAAGATCTTTGGGGAGGGTGTTCCAGAGTCAGGGGGCTACCACAGAAAAGGCCCTGTCTCGTTTCCCCACAAGACACGCTTGCGACGCGGGCGGGATCACGAGCAGGGCCTCTCCAGATGACCGGTGTGAGCGCGTGGGTTCGTAGACGGCGATGCGGTCACGCAGGTAGGATGGTCCCAAACCGTTCAGGGCTTTGTAGGTAAGCACCTGCACCTTAAATTGGGCTCGGAAAATAAACGGCAGCCAGTGGAGCTCCTTGAACAGGAGGGTTGACCTCTCTCTGTAAGGGGCCCCAGTTAGCATCTTGGCCGCTGCTCGTTGGACCAGTTGGAACTTCCGAGCCGTTTTCAAGGGTAGCCCCACGTAGAGCGCATTGCAGTAGTCCAATCTGGAGGTGACCAAGGCATGGACCACCCCGGCCAGATCAGCCTTTGCGAGGTACGGTCGCAGTTGGCACACGAGTCTCAATTGTGCGAAAGCCCTCCCAGATACCGCCGACGCCTGTATAAAATCTACATTGAAGTGGATTATATGGCAGATATCCCAGTTCAAACCAGATATTGTGGATTATCTGCCTTGATATTCTGGGTTACACCGGGACTGTGGCGGAGCTGTCTGAGTGTCAGCTGCATTCAGATCACTTCTGCCCAAAAGGTCATGAGTTCAAAGCCAGCCCGGGTCGGAGTGAGCTTCCGACCAATTGTGTAGCTTGTTGTCGACCTTTGCAACCTGAAAGACAGTTGCATCTGTCAAGTAGGAAAGTTAGGTACCACCTATGTGTGGGGAGGCTAATTTAACTAATTTACAAGGCCATAAAAAGAATCCAGCAAAGCACTCCAGCAAAAAGCATGCGGGGAATGCGGAAGTACTTCATCAGTGTCGCAGATGGACGATGAAAGTGACAGCTCTCCTGGTGGCCAGAAAAGTTAAATAGCCTCTGACTGTTTGTCTATATCTGTTGTGTGTCTTTGACATTGAATGTTTGCCATATATGTGTACATTGTAATCCGCCCTGAGTCCCTTGCGGGGTGAGAAGCGCGGAACATAAATACTGTAAATAAATATGGCTATGTGGAAGGGCCCTGAATGAACAAATCTGCCTTGATATATTCATAAAAGAGATCGACAACTTCAGATTATGGACTTCAGTTCCATAATCCTTAATCAATTGTTTTATTTCAGTGGGGCTTTGTGTATAAACCTTGCACAATGTGCCATGCCAAAATAGTATGCATTTGACTGTTTTTTAAAGTTATTCAATGTTGACATTATTGCCTTATTGAAAGTACCCAAATGCCTGAATTTGGAAATGTTACTTCCTGATTTCAGCTCTCAGGTCTCTTCTACACTGCTATTTAATCCAGATTATCAAATCAGATAATCCAAATTATCTATTTTGAACTAGATAACATGAGTCTACATTGCCAGATAATCCAGTTCAAAGCAGATAATCTGGATTTTATATGGCAGTGTAGAAGGGGCCACAGAATCTGCCAGTTGGCGGCCATAGCAGTTATGTTTCTGGGAATTTTCATCTAAAACCATGGCTCCTCCCACACTGCCATATAATCCACATTATCATAGCAGATAATCCAAATTATTTGCTTTGAACTGGATTATATGAGTCTACACTGCCATATAATCCAATTCAAAGCAGATAATCTGGATTTTATATGGTAGTGTAGATAGGGGCCTGTAATGTTTTTAAGGTTTGCGTACATATTTTAATTTTCTTTCTATGTTTGCTCTTAGGGCTTCTGTTGCTAAAGGAAAGGTGATCTTTGCAACCAAGGACTCTTCTCCGTATGATGTGGCTCTGGTTGAGTTGGAGGAAAGTTTGACCAATTTTGCAATTCCTGTTCTTGCATCAGAGTTTTGCCTAGGTAATAATAATAATAATAATAATAATAATAATAATAATAATAATAATAATTTTTATTTGTTACCTGCCTCCCCTAATGGCTCAAGGCAGGCTACAACAGAATCAAAATGTATGAACATAATATAATAAAATATATATAATAAAATACATAGGTAAAATGCATTATTATAAAAAATATACACCAAACCCTGGTCACACTATGAGCAATTTGTTTTGGGTTCTTTCTACACTGCCAGATAATCCATGCTATCAAAGCAGATAATATGGATTTTTTACAGCTATGTAGAAAGGGCCTTGGTCTGAACCTGGATTTATTTATTACAGTTATATCTCAACCTACCTCTAGACCCTTCTTACATTACAATATAATCCAGATTATTAAATCAGGTAATCCACATTATCTGTTTTGAATTGGATTATATGAGTCTACACTGCCATATAATCCAGTTCAAGGTTGATAATCTGGCACCTAATTTTACCACAAAAAACCTGGGAAAATTGATTGACTCGAATATAAGCCGAGGGTGGGAAATGCAGCAGCTACTGGTAAATTTCAAAATAAAAATAGATACCAATAAAATTATATTAATTTAGGCATCAGTAGGTTAAATGTTTTTGAATATTTACATAAAACTGTAATTCAAGATAAGACTGTACAACTCTGATTAAACCATTATTCTAACCTTCTTCAATGTAAATATGCTTACATGTCCTCCAATAATTATAGAGTAAAATAATAATAATAATAATAATAATAATAATAATAATAATAGAGTAAAATAATGGAATGTAATAACAGTAATAATAGAGTAAAATAATAAATGTAATAATAACAATACAGTAAAATAATAAATGTAACAATAACAATAATAGAGTAAAATAATAAATGTAATAATAACAATAATAAAATAATAAATGTAATAATAATAACAACAACAAAATAAAATAATAAATAATCTTGACTCGAGTAAAAGCCAGGGGAGACTTTTTCAGCCTAAAAAAAGGACTGAAAAACTAGGCTTATACTCGAGTATATACAGTATGTATGTCCTAGCTTGGTTAACTGGCAATGCCCAGGTTACTTGAAAAAGGCATTGTTTATTTTTGGATGTTATAAATGGACCCATTAGAAATTGGTTCAGATCCGTGGCTGAAGTGTTAGCAGCCATCTCTGAGTGTGGGTGGAGGTACTGCAAATCCCATCATCTAGGGTCCATCCTCCTCCAGATCTCATCAGGACATAAAGTGGGTAATTGGGGTTCTGTGTGCCAAGTTTCGTCCATATGGATGGATGTGGATGGTGGTACTGCAAACTCCATTGTCCATCCTCCCTCAAACCTCACTGCAACTCCCATTGTCCAGAGTCCAATCCTCCCAAAACCCACCAGGACCTAAAGTGGGTCATGGGGTATCTGTGTGCCAAGTTTGGTCCAGATCCATGGATGATGGGGTTTGTAATAGTATCTGGATATGGGCTGGGTGAAAGTATTGCAATAACCATCATCCAGGGTGCTTTCCCCTTATCGCAAACCCCATCAGAAGTTAAAAGGGGTAATTGGGGGGGGGGGGGGTCTCTATGTGCCAAATTTGGTCCAGATGTGTTGTTAGCAGGAATGACAGTGGTCTCTGAAAGTTGGGGCCATCTTGGAAAATACATCCATACATGCAAACATACATGCACACTTTGACTTGTATTACTATATATATATATATAGGTATTGATATATAAATGTGTTTCTTTCCCCCATTTCCTATCATGCCAATTTCTTTCGTTCAGGAGAAGAGGTGAGTGTTGTTGGCTTTGGGGTCTTTGGCCAGACCTGCAGCCCATCAATAACATCAGGAATCCTGTCTGCAGTCATCACTGTGGAAGAGAAGCCTGTGATGCTCCAGGCAACTTGTGCAGTTCATGGTGGCTCAAGCGGAGGAGCGCTTTTTTCTATGCGCAGCGGGAATCTCTTAGGTATATAACATACCCTTTCTTTCTCGCATTTCCCCTTCCCATCTCCTGATGTCATTGGTAAATCATAAAAATCAGTGCCAGAGTGGGATATAATCCGATGCGAACCACTACTTTTATGGTAGAAATCAAATTTCCAGCATTTAGGGTGGAAAGTAATTACAATAAGAAACTACAGATATTCAGAACACCATTGAATCACCTGACTTCCAGTCCCAGTACGCTATAGAGTTGCCCTAGGAATTTCTGTAGGTTTTTTCTTACGTTGAATTTGTATGTAAGTCGAAACAGGTACATTTTTAAGTTCAGCTCCAGCTACACACACACACACGCATATACACACACACACACACACACATACATACACACACATATCACACATATATATCTTAAACTTATATTTATTTATCTATCTATCTATCTATCCATCTAAATAAAAAATGTAATGTTCGTTTGTGGGATTAACATAACTGAAAAACCACTGGACAAATTGACACCAAATTTGCACACAATACAACTAACAACCCAATGTATGTTCTTCACTCAAAAAAATAGTTTTGTCATCTGGAAGTTGTAGTTGCTGGGATTTATAGTACACCCACAATCAAAGAGCATTCTGAACTCCACCCATGATAGAATTGAACCAATCTTGGGACACAGAAAACTCCCATGATCAACAGAAAACACTAGAAGGGTTTGGTGGGCATTGACCTTGAGTTTGGGAGTTGTAGTTCACCTACATCCAGACAGCACTTTGGACTCAACAGTGATGGATCTGGACCAAACTTGTCACGAATATTCCATATACCCAAATATGCACACAAATGGAGTTTGGGGAAAATAGATCTTGACATTTGAGAGTTGTAGTTGCTGGGCTTTATAGTTCACCTACAATCAAAGCGCATTCTGAACCCCACCAACAACAGAATTGGGGTAAACTTCCCACACAGAACCCCCATGACCAACAGAAAATACTTAAGGCCATCTAGTCCAACTCCCTTCTCCAGGGCAGGAAAACATAATCATAGCTCTCCTGACAAAGAGCCATCCAGCCATAGATATAGATAGATATATATGATTCACACACAGAGAGATAAAGTATCATAGATTTGAAAGGGAGCCCTAAAGAAGGACAATGATATGTTGCATATTCCAGAGTAGGCAAACCAGAATACTGTTTACCCACAAACATAAATTACATATATTAGAAACCAACACTTTCACATTACTTTATTTTCCAGATCACCAGACTGGGCCACAGCAACGCGTGGCAGGGGACAGCTAGTATATATAAATAAAAATGTAATGTTCATGTGTGGTATCCACAGAACTCAAAAACCCCTGGACGAATTGCTGTCAGAGGACGGCATATATGTGTGTGTGTGTGTGTGTGTGTGTATGTATGTATATGCACGCACACACACACACACTATATTTATAAAAGCTTTAGATAGCATAGGGAAGGGTCGACATCCCTATGGTGTTTGTTTTGCTATCTGTATCCCTGTTGAGAAGATTTCGCCTCACTTTCTATCCCTGTGATAATTGGATTTTGAAAAAATTGACTTGTTGTGGGAACAAGGATTGATGATGACCCTTCAGTGCATACACCTTTCCCCCATGATAACTTTTTCAGGAGTGCATTTCCCTCCTGAGAGGTAGATTTCTCTAAATTCCTGAATGTTTGTAACTTGGGGACTGACTAAATCTGGTACTATATGCTGTATTTTTCTCCTCCTTCCACCCTCTTTATCTGTCCCGTTCCAACTCCAGGTATCGTGGCCAGCAACACCAGGGATAACAGCATTGGGGTGACATACCCACACCTCAACTTCAGCATTCCTATTACTGTTCTGCAGCCTGCCATTTGGGAATTCATCCAGGAGAGACGCCTGCATGCCTTCCAAGAGCTAGATAGGGTCGGCAAGAGGGTCCAGGTTGTCTGGAGGCTCCAGAGAGAACCAGAGGCGATGTCTCTCAGCAAGCTATGAGGATCTTCAGAAGCAAGAGGGAAAGTGTGCACAAGATTCAAAGTCCGAAGCTCCTATTCCCTAGACCAGGAGTCCTCAAACTAAGGCCCAAAGGCTGGATACAGCCCTCCAAGGTCATTTACCCGGCCTTCGCTCAGGGTCAACCTAAATCTGAAATTACTTGAAAGCACACAACAACAACAACAACAACAACAATCCTATCTCATCAGCCAAAAGCAGGCCCACACTTCCCATTGAACTACTAATAAGTTCATATTTGTTAAAATTGTTCTTCATTTTAATTATTGTATTGTTTTAAAGTGTTTTTTGCACTACAAATAAGATATGTGCAGTGTGCCTAGGAATTCATTCATGTTTTTTTCAAATTATAATCTGGCCCTCCAACATTTTGAGGGATTGTGACCTGGCCCTCTGTTTAAAAAGTTTGAGGACACCTGATCTTGTTATGAAATGCACATTCAATTTTGAATTAGGTTTTTTTTTAAATCCTAGCAAGACTTTCCTCAATTGAACTCCAGAGTGTGGAAAATTTAAAAAATTGAACTATATGTCCCAGAATCCTTCATTCAGTATGGCAGTTGTAGTCTAAGCAACAAAAATTTCTGTACAGTTTTTAACACACGGCATTTCCGAGAACTTTTTATCTTTCCTTAAAATGAACATCAGGGAATTTAGAAGTTGCCAGTTGTTTGAAACTGGAGTTCCCACAATCCCTTGCTATTTGACTAACTGGCTGGGTCTTGTAATCTGAAGGCCCAACATTCCCAACTCCTGCCTTAAACAATTCTGCCTCTTATCCCCATATGTTGTTCCCATCTAGCTGCAATCATCCTGCTTCAAAATCCACTTTTGTGTGTAGAACACCTCCAGTTTTATTCTATAATTTGCTTTCCATCCCATAAACTGCACTTGCCCAACATCTACGCTTCGCCTCTCTCTCACTTTCCTACACTGTTGGAATTTAGATGAGGATCTGAAGGCAACGCCATGTCCTTAATTTTACTTGGGGTGCTCAATAATTAAAGAATAAGCTTACATGTGGATTAGGTGTTAGTGATTGGTATTCATTGTCTCCCGTTGCCACCAGAAGTTGCATAGTGATTCGGAACAAATTTGTACAGAATTAAGAAACATATTTTGGGATGTTGGACATTTAACAGAATACATAATAATAATAATAATAATAATAATAATAATAATAATAATAATAATATGCAAAAATAGTGCAATGCAAAACAATTAGCATTGTACTATTAGCATTGAATCCTTGCTGTAAGCAGGTCTGAGTCCTTCTATGGAGGTTGAGAAGATCGGGATATAAAAGTTTTTAATAATAATAACAATAACAAGAAGAGGAATAACACTGTTGCTCAGATGATTCATTGGAACTTGTGCCACAAATATTATCTGCCTGCAACAAAGAACTGGTGGGATCACAGCCGGAAAAAGTTACAGAGAATGAACACATCAAACTCCTCAGGGACTTCTGAATTCAGACAGATAGCGTTTTGCAGCACAATACTCCGGACCTCACAATCGTGTTAAAAAAGTATGGATTGTCGATGTTGCAATCCCAGGTGACAGCAGGATTGAAGAGAAACAACTGGAAAAACTGACACAATATAAGGATTTAAAGATCAAACTGCAAAGACTGTGGCACAAGCCAATAAAGATGGTCCCAGTGGTTATTGGCACACTGGGTGCAGTGCCTAAAGACCTTGGCCTGCACTTAAACACAATCGGCGCTGACAAAATTACCATCTGCCAGCTGCAGAAGGCCACCTTACAGGAATCTGCACGCATTATTTGCTGATACATCACACAGTCCTAGACACTTGGGGAGTGTCCGACATGTGATCCAATACAATAGCCAGCAGAGTGATCTTGTCTGCTGTGGACTCATCTTGTTGTGTTTCTAACAACAACAACAATACACCAGACATCACAATTGTGGAAAAGAATAAGTCTGGATTATTGATGTTGCCATACCAGGTGACAGCCGCATTGAGGAAAAACTCAGCCATTATCAAGACCTCAAAATCGAACTGCAAAGGCTCTGGCATAAATCAGTACAGGTGGTCCTAATGGTCATCGGCACATCCACCTATTGATTATTTATTATCGCCTTTGTTTATTGATGTGCTGTGGGCTTGGCCACATGTAAACCGCACCGAGTCCCTTGGGGAGATGGTAGCGGGGTACAAATAAAGTTATTATTATTATTATTATTATTATTATTATTATTATTATTATTATTGGATGCCGTGTCAAAAGATCTCAGCTGGCATTTGGAAACAATAAACAATGACAAAATCACGATCTGTCAACTGCAAAAGGCCACCTTACTTGGATTTGCGTGCATCATTCGAAAATATATCACAGAGTCCTAAACGCTTGGGAAGTGTTCGATTTGTGATTTTTTGATACGAAATCCAGGATATAGATCTCGTTTGCTGTGACATACTGTGGCTTTGTGTCGGTAAAATAATAATAATAATAATAATAATAATAATAATAATAATACATTTATGTTCAGCCTCTCCTTGCGTCTTGAGGCATGGTACTACATTGTTAAAACAAAGGCCCAGATAACCCAGGTTACCAAAGCAGAAAATCCACATCTGATTTGAACTGGATTATCTTTGTCTACACTGCCATATAATCCAGTTGAAAGCAGAATGTGGATTTTATACAGCTGTGTAGAAGGGGTGTAAGAGATACAGCACTATTAAAATACATATAACAAGATACACAGAGTTAAAATATAGGTTGGAATTCACTGATAAAATGCAGTGATTTTCAATTCATTAATAGCCAGCTGAAAAGCACAAAATGAAAAGCACAAAACCCTTTAAAGCTCCACTGATTTCCTCAGGCAAAAGATGTTTGAAAAAATCACACGGGAAGAAAAGTGATGATGGCAGAATCACAGACCAGCATTTTGTATCAAATGTTGTTTCTGTTGCAACTCAAGTTGTTCTGGAGGGAACTTAATGCAGGCAAAGGCCATTCCTCGGGGATCAGGGACAAAGGGCAATAAAAGACAAGTAATAAATATTTCAACTCCATGAGCAACAGGAAAGTAGTCTCCTTTGAGACCCAGCTTATACACAATCAGTATGCCAAGGCTGTTCCTTCTGCTTCGTTTTATCAGAAGTTTGACCTGTTTGTTTTAAGTAAACTAATTTTCCCTGAGCGGTGGCTTCACTAGGGCTGGTGTCACCCAGTGCTGTAACTCGTGGCATCATGCTCATGAACCTCCTCCAGAACCAGACCATAAAGAACTTGTTTTGTACTAGTATTTCTCATAAATCCCACCTAACACTGAATGTAATTGCAATAGTAGTGGCATAGACAACTAGTAAAATTAAAATCACACCTTTGTGATACATTATCATCTGTACAGCCTAAACGTATTGAGGCTTGCATTGTGTAGGTGTTCCTAAAACAATATCTCACCCAGCTTGTTTTAAAAGCAGGCTGGATTAGAAGGTGGCAAGAAGAGGCTCTGGAAACTACATGTTTGTACAGTGTGTGTGTCACTTCGCATGTAGGTCACTGAACACTTATCTGCAGGAGATGCCTGGCTGGACATGGCATCAGGAATATATGTATTTTAAATTAAAAGAACAATAAATTTATTCTGAGATAATGATTTTATAGACAGTCATTTTGGTGTTGTGCTGTGGTCCAGGCTCCCCACATCCACCTAATGAAGCCCTGGCCCTGAGAAGTTGCTTCCCTGACTACAGATTGGATGCTTTGCATACAAAAATGGTATGAAAGTGGGTATCTGTCAATAAACGGGTATTAAAGTGGGTATCTATAATGAAGCAGCGGGTAGTAGAGAAGATTTTAATTTATATATGGGGAATTATCTATAAAATAATCCCAACGCTGCTCCGCCAAATTATAACGATGATACCTCCACTACAGACTAGCTCACCAAAATATAGAGGGAGTATGATTGCTGAACCAACTGTCCACCAACTGTCCACTTAAAAGTTAGGAACTGGGAACCACTGGAACTGAGAGGCTTAAAATGGTTCTTCAAAAGATTTCTGCTGCCACCATATTAATAAACAGGCTGAGATATTATTGTGAGGTTGTTCAGTAACACACTCTGTGTCACTATAGTTTTCTTGGAGGCTGTTACAAGCTGACTTGAATAATGCTTTGACCACAAAGGTATTCACACTGAGGCTGGTATAAGTTGATAAAAATAACAAGAACGTTTATTAAACAGGCTTGAATTATTCAGGTACAAATGCTTAATGGTTTCAATAAAATACTGGCATAAAAAGCTTGTGGTTGCGTTTGAGTAAAGATCTTAAAAACTTCTGGGTTACAAGTCTTAGAAGTTCCAACACAGAAAATTACTTCAGGAAATGAATCTCTGAAAGCCACTCCCAAAAATCCCCCTTCGAAATCTAGCCAAAAACCCTGAACTAGACTTCCTTAGGAAATGAACAGACCACTAACTGGGTACTGCTCCACACAGTATTCTAGCTATTTGCTCAATAACAGTTTTGAATACTACACAAAAGACTGACCCAAAATACTTCTTCAAAACCCAAACTGCTCTAGCTAACACCCACACATCTTCTCACTACCCGTTCCAAACTTCAGTTGGCAAACTGTTGAATCTGCAAAGTGGAGGACTGACTGATACTTCAATACTAGTAAGCAAATCTGTTCTGGGCTGGGAAGAAATCCCTAAATTGAAGTTCTATTGGTTAAAGACATTCAATGAGATAGCTGTTCTAGCTTTAAAAAAATGTTTTTATAAAAACTTTTAAAATCCCCCCCCAAAAAAAAACCAAATCCCCCAAAATCAGTAGATATACAAATATTTCTGACACTTGGGGGGAACGATCCCCTGTTCTCTTGTGTCATTGTATAGAAAATTCAAAGGAATAGCTCTTGTAGTTTTTTAAAAAATGTTTGTAAAAACTTTGAAAATTTCCCAAAAATCCATGGGCAAGTGAAACACTCTGAAACTTGATGGGCTAACAGTGGTAGATGTGTTCTATGATCATAGCAATAGTTGTAACAATGAGGGAGAAAGAAAACTTTTAAAAATTCTCAAAAATTAGTAGACTTATGGATATTTCTGAAACTTGGGGGGAAATATTTCCTGCCATCTTGTGTAATTGTATAGAAAATTCAAGGAAACAGACCTTGTAGATGATTGTAGAACACATTTACCACTGTTAGCCCATCAAGTTTCAGAACATTTCACTTATCTATGGAATTTTGGGGAGTTTTTACAAATAATATATATAAAAAACTATAAACTATATGGAATTTCTATGCAATTACACAAGATAATGGAATAATTCCTCCCAAGTTTCAGAAATATTCATACATTTACTGATTTGGGGGATTTTTAAAGAAGTTTTCTTTCCCCCTCATTGTTAGAGCTATTGGCACGAAACTTGCTATGATTATAGAACACATTTAGCCCATCATGTTTCAGAATGTTTCACTCATTGATTGATTTTTTGGGGAGTTTTTACAAACTTTTTTAAAAAAAGTTTCATGCCAATAGCTCTAACAACAAGGGAGAAAGGAGCCCCTGAAGTTTCCCCATTGGCACAATTACTTAAGAAGTAATGAAAAAGTAGTTAACTCATTATAGTTATGATATGGGCCCTGTCCAATTTCAAAAACACTTTAGAAATGATTTTTCCCCTACCCCCTAATTTTGTAATGAGCATCGAAACTTTTTTTTCATTCATCGCACAGACCTAATATGTATAAAGTAAAGGTAAAGGTTTCCCCTGACATTAAGTCCAGTCGTGTCCAACTATGGGGGTTGGTGCTCATTTCCATTTCTAAGCCGAAGAGCTGGCGTTGTCTGTAGACACCTTCAAGGTCATGTGGCCAACATGACTGCATGGAGCACCGTTACCTTCCCGCCGGAGCAGTACCTATTGATCTATTCACATTTGCATGTTTTTGTACTACCAGGTTGGCAGTAGCTGGGGCTTACAGTAGGAGCTCATGCTGCTCCCCGGATTCGAACCTGCAACCTTTCATTTACCAAGTTTAGCAGCTCAGCGGTTTAACCCACTGCGCCACTGGGGGCTCCCACCTTTACCTAATATGTATATGTATGGATAAATGGATACAGAGAATCTTTTTTGCTTGTGGTAACTTGCAATGGGATGGAAATCAAGCAGTTAACTGATGAAACTGCATGTGTCCAAAAGCCAGGGCTATGGACTGAACTGTTACCTTAAAAAAATGCTTTGTTTCTGTCATGGATTCCCGCAGATGCTTTCTTGGACCATTTATTGCTCACTGCATTTCTGTAACCTTCAAAATGCACTGCTGATCCTTTTGTTTAGTCAGCTAAAAACATACAAACACACGACAATTAGCTTCCAAAGGTCACTGGCTTCTTCATCAGGTGACGATACATGCAAAGAGGAGATTGACATTGCTGTAGTCACAGGCTGGGGACTACCTATTGTTCTGTTGTTCCAGAATGTGAGGCAGACAAAATGCTTTAGAGTCTAGACCCTGCCCCATAAAAAGAAAGGCAGAGAAGCGACAGAGTAAGCAGCATTTTTTTTAAAAAAAAAAACACCTCGTAACATGTCTAATAATAATAATAACAACAATAACGATGATGATGATGATGATGTATGAAATCCATGTATGGATAGCCTACCCTGCTTCTGTTTGCATACAATATTAATTGCGTGAACCCCATTTCCCAGTGGAGTGATGCAGATGTATACATTGGCTCGGTCACATATTATGCAGACTGGAATAATAATAAAAAATAATACATTTTATTTATACCCTGCCGCTAACTCCCAGAGGGACCTGGGGCAGCTTACAAAGCAATCAAAGGTGCAAACACATAAAATACAAAAATTGCAGAAACAATAACATAAAGCAACTAGCGGTCCCCTGCCACACGTTGCTGTGGCCCGGTCTGGTTATATAGAAAATAAAGTAATTAGAAAGTGCTGGTTTCTAATATATGTAATGTCTTTATGCTTGTGGGTAAACAGTATTTCTTGGTGTTTCTTTGACAGTGTTAACGTAGACATTGTCTGGTTTGCCTACTCTGGAACATGCAACATATAATTGTCCATCTTTAGGAGTCTCTTTCAAATCTATAATACTTTATATCTCTGTGTGTGTATCATATATATCTATCTATATCTATAGCTCTCTGTAAGGAGGACTTTGATTACGTTTTCTTGCCCTGGTGAAGGGAGTTGGACTGGATGGCCTTAAGTATTTTCTGTTGGTCATGGGGGTTCTGTATGGGAAGTTTTCCCCAGTTCTGTCATTTGTGGGGTTAATTCAGAATGGTCTTTCCATTGTAGGTGAACTATAAATCCCAGTAACTACAACTCCCAAATGCCAAAGTCTATTTCCCCCAAACTCCATCTGTGTTCATATTTGGGCATATGGAACATTCGTACCGAGTTTGGTCCAGATCCATCATTGTTTGAGTTCGCAGTGCTCTCTGGATGTAGGTGAACTACAACTCCCAAACTCAAGGTCAATGCCCACCAAATGCTGCTAGTATTTTTTGTTGGTCATGGGAGGCCTGTGTGCCAAGTTTGGATCAATTCCATCGTTGGTGGAGTTCAGAATGCTCTTTGATTATAGGTGAACTATAAATCCCAGCAACTACAACTCCCAAATGACAAAATCATAATTTTTTGAATGATGGTCACTCCTTGTGTAGTGAGATGTTTTGTTGCCAAATTTGGTGTGATTTTGTTCATTGGTTCTTTTGTTTTTCAGGTACTCATTATGCACAGAGCATTTATATATATATAGATAACATCCAACATAAATATTTCACTTCACAAAACCCCCTGGTTAAAATCAGTAAAATAGTCTAAACTGGATGTGGATTCTAATGTACACCTGAAGATTGAGGTGTAGGCCATCTGGACATACAGACATACAGATTCTATGCAACTACATTGGATTCACAATTACATTGGTTAACAAACAAACAAAGGGGAATTACATTTTCACTCAACATTCATACACATGTACATGCATTTATCCACATGCATCCAAAATATAACCATATCCTTTTTTCCCTCCTTAGAGAAGCACCTCTTAGGCCAGACCCTGCTTTCCTGCAGCCTGCCAATGCATAGTTCCATAATGCCAAAAGCTCTTTCCCTAAGAACAATGCCAAGAACCAGATCTCTGTTTTCCATACAGCAGAACCTGACTCCCTGCACAAAATCCAAGACTCCAAAAGCACACTTCTTCCTCTTCCCTTGAGAAAGAAGCCCCAAAGTGACCAGAGTGCTCCTGTGCAGATCTGCCACTATCCATAGGTACACTATCTCTCTCCTTCCCATGGAGCAGAGCATAGCGGGTGAACCAGACTCCTCAGGACTGCCACACTTTGAGCATTATTAGACCGAGTCTTTTATAGGAATATTCTGTTGATGTAGTCCCAAAGTTGTAAATTAATGATAGGCGTCTTTCATCCTGGCTCCATCTCAGTTTCCTGGCCAGATGTTGATCTTCTTGATTGGTGTTGATCTTATGTTGACTTCCTTCTAAACGACTCCAGCCCAGTCTACCTGTCCGAACGGATTCTCCCCTATGAACCATCAAGGTTATTAAGATCTTCCGGAGGGGCCCTGCTCTCGGTCCCACCACCCTCGCAATCGCGCTTGGTGGGGACGAGAGACAGGGCCTTCTCGGTGGTGGCTCCCCGGCTCTGGAACTCCCTTCCACTAGAGATCCGATCTGCCCCCTTCCTCCTGACTTTCAGGAAATTACTAAAGACCTGGCTCTGGAATGTGGCTTTTGAGGACTGAATCTATGATGAACTGTGACTATGACTACGACTGTGATTGTATTGACGTTCTGGCCTGGGTAATTGTAATGATGATGTTTTTACTGTATTTTATTGTTGTGTTTTAATCTCTAATGATGTTGCACTCGGTTGTATTTGTATATTATTGCAATTGCATATATGCTGTAAACTGACCTGAGTCCCTCGTTTGAGGTGAGAAGGCCAGTATAGAAAACTTCCAAATAAATAAATAAATAAATAAACATAAGGAATGTTGCAAACATTTCCTTAACTTGAAAGAACCATTGTCACAGTTCATTAGCAGGTTTTGATCACAGTTCTAGCAAGCAGGTAGTTAGCCATTGCAGGCCTTAATATTATACTGGTGTTTCCAAAATTATTAACTCCAACCACACATCCTTCCATTCATTCATATTCATAAATTCATATTTGTCAAATCTGCACATTGAATTTCTTGTGACACCTAGTGGCCACGCATTTGTGCAACATGTGGGTTGAACCCCTATGGAAGCTGTGGGGTGTAAATCTCTATGTGTGAAGTGAACATGTTGGGACCTTAGAACTCACTGATAGGGGATTTCAAGTAACCCTCCCTTGACACTCACTCCAGGACTCCAAAGGATGGAGCCATGACAGTTAAAGCGGAATCATAGTGTTATAACTGTAAAGTTTGAAAGAACTCCCACAGGACTCTGGCTGTTATGCTTGGTTGCACAAAGTATTATGTTATTGTTGTTGAAACTTCAAATATGATGTCGTATGACAGGTTTATTACTTATAAATACAATTTATTTATTTATTTCGCACATTTCTACCCCACCCTTCTCAACCCCCGAAGGGGGACTCAGGGTGGCTTACAAAAGGCACAATTTGATGCCAACACAAACAATAGGATAAAACATATATAAACAGCAATTATAAAACAATTTAAAACAATCAATTATACATCACAATCAATAAGACCAATCTAATGCTCAACGTTCGCCAGCTCAGAATCCGTAAGTTCATTCCACAATGTCAAATCCTAACAATTCTAGTCGTCGTTGCCCTTTGTCTATCTGCCAGATTACCCAAAGGCCTGGTTCCATATCCATGTTTTTAGTTTCCTTCTAAAAGAGAGGAGGGATGTCGATGACCTAATTTCCCCGGGGAGTGAATTCCACAGGTGAGGGGCCACCACCGAGAAGGCCCTGCTCCTCGTCCCCACCAATCTCGCAACTTCTCTTGTCATGGATAAATGTCCATATTCATGTAGATGAACATAATAGTCCAATCTGATGATTTACAGAGTCACTTGTAGATGTTTCAAAGGATTATTTGTGGCATCCAAGGTTGTGTCAGAGAAGAGTTCTACACGGTGACCAGGTTACAACAAGGTATCCTGAGTGTAGTTCCTTGTTTCGGTGTTGGTGATGAAATACACCTTCTTCGGGTAATGAATTCTTTTTAATATTTCAACAGGAGACAAGTCTCTGGTACTACAATTACATGTACGAAAAGAACAACAACAACAACAACAACAACAACAACTAATAATAATAATAATAATAATAATAATAATAATAATCTTTATTTATACCTGGCCACTATCTCCCCAATAGGGACTCGGAGCGGCTTACATGGGGCCAAGCCCGAACCACATATTACATCAAAATAAAACCAAAACATAAGCAACAAGCAACATCATCAAAATTACATGAAAAAAAATACAATAACAAAATAGCAATACAGTAAACAAAAAACATACAGAAAAATAGATATGCTATAGCACCCCTATTGTTATATTAACATTAAAACAATGTTATGTTAGGTCGGACTAGGTCTAAACTGTATAATTCTACAGTCCGGTTAGTGATCACAATACTATGTATTACAATTTGAAAAAAAATGTTCCTGGTTTGAAAGTATTATTTCTCGTTATTTTGAAAGTAGTTGTTCTACTACAGAAACTTAAGTTTTTGTGGCTGCCACAAACTATGTTGAATTGGTTGAGGCTCTATCAGATATTTATTGAAAAACTAGAACAAAATGTGCTGCAGGATGTCCCGTGAAAATAAAGTTTTTGTAGTTAATAAATTTCTTCCATATTTTTTAATGATACAACTGATTAAGAAAAAATCATGTTATAGCTGGACTATAGGGAAGGCTGGGCAAAAGAAGATAGATGCTTTTGAACTGTGGTGTTGGAGGAAAGTTCAGAGAGTGCCTTGGACTGCGAAAAGATCCAACCAGTCCATACTTCAGGAAATAAAGCCCGGCTGCTCTTTGGAGGGAAAGATAGTAGAGGCAAAGATGTACTTTTGCCACATCATGAGAAGAAAGGAAAGCTTAGAGAAGACAATGATGCTGGGGGGAAAGGAAGGGAAAAGGAAGAGGGGCCAACCAAGGACAAGATGGATGGATGGCATCCTTGAAGTGATTGGATTGACCTTGAGGGGGCGGGGGGTGGTGACGGCCGAAAGGGAGCTTTGGCGTGGGTTGGTCCATGAAGTCACGAAGAGTCAGAAATGACTGAATGAATGAACAACAACAACAACAACATTGTATTAGTGCTTTTATATTCATTACCAACTCCTTGCCAAAATGTTCAGAATTCTGTACAAATAAAAATATATAATGCATTGCTTACTGTCCATACAACATTTAGAAAGACACAGAATATGGCTATGGTTTCATGAACATCATGTAGTAAAAATATGCTTGTAATGAGGTCAAATGGTGTGACATAAAGAACATCGTGTAATTAAACATGCTTGCAATTGTATTGAATGAACATTGTGTAATTATGATCTGGTTGCAATGAGATCAAATGGTGTGATGTTATGAACATGATGTAATGAAAACATGCTTGCAATGAGGTTGAATAGTGTGACGTAATGAACATTACAACACTATGCAGGTCAGATGTCAATCTCCTTGAATTAACTGGGCTTTTATTGTTGTTGAGTGCCTTCTGGTCATTTCTGACACGGCCACCCTAAAGTGAAACTATCACAGGGTAGTTGAGTTTGAGAGTATGTGATTCACCTAAGGACACCTAACAGGTTTTCATGGCTCAGTGAGAAAGCAAATCTTGGTCTCCAGAGTGGAAGGCCAATGTTCCAATCATTACACTGTGCTGTCTCTCACTTGGGCTTACTTCCAGGTAAACATGTATAGGATTGCATCCTGTAAAGACCATTTGAAAGCAGACTTTTCAAGATCATTTCAATGGCTTGTTTCGCCAAAAAAAGGGAAAGCAATGAGCATTAAACCAAACTTCAACTTGTTGTCAAAAGCTTTCATGGCCGGAATCACTGGATGGCTGTGAGTTTTCTGGGCTGTATGACCATGTTCCTGTAGCATTCTCTCCTGATGTTTCACCTGCATCTGTGGCAAGCATCCTCAGAAGTCTGTTGGAAATACGGCAAGGGGAATGTGTATATATCTGCGGAATGTTCAAGGTGGGAGAAAGAACCCTTATCTGTTTGAGGCAAGTATGAATGTTGCAATTAAGAATCTTGATTAGCATTGCAGTTGCAAAGTCAATCAGTGAGGGTATTTGCATAGAGGTAGCATGACTATTGTTTCTGGAGGCATCCTTTGTTTGGGGGGAGGGTGTTAACTGGCACTTGGTTGTTTGCTGTCTGGAATTCCCCTCTTTCTGAGTGGTGTTCCTTATTTACTGTCTTGGTTCTGGTGGTTTTTTATAACAGGATTTTGTCCATTTTCATGGTTTCTTCCTTTCTGTTGAAATTGTCCACATGCTTGTGGATTTCAATGGCTTCTCTGTGTAGTCTGACATCATCGTTGTTAGAGTAGTCCAGCATTTTTATGTTCTCAAATACTATGCTGTGTCCAGGTTGGTTCATCAGGTGCTCTGCTATGGCTGACTTCTTTAGTTTAATTAGTCTGCAGTGCCTTTCATGTTCCTTGATTCATGTTTGGGTGCTACATTTGGTGGTCCCTTTGTAGACTTGTCCACAGCAGCAAGGCATATGGTAGACTCCAGTGGTTGAGGATCCTTCTTATACTTTACTGAACATAGTGTTTGTTGAATTTTCTTGTTTTGTTTTTTGGTCATGTCAGGAGCGACTTGACAAACTGCAAGTCGCTTCTGGTGTGAGAGAATTGGCTGTCTGCAAGGACGTTGCCCAGGGGATGCCCGGATGATTTTGATGTTTTCATCATCCTTGTGGGAGGCTTCTCTCATGTCCCCACATGAAGAACTGGAGCTGATAGAGGGAGCTCATCTGCCTCTCCCCGGATTCGGACCTGGGACCTGTCGGTCTTCAGTCCTGCCGGCACAGGGGTTTAACCTACTGCGCCACCGGGGGCTCCTAATTTTCTTGGTGATGTCATGTATCATGTTCTGCAGTTCTTGGTGGCTGGTGGTGGTAGGCCTAGCAGTTTTTCCTGCATCTCATCTTTCGGACGACTCCCCCAAAACATGTTATCTTGGAAGCCACTCAAAACAAACACAAACGGAGCTGGGTGAGTTTGGTTCCGTGGCGGAGAAAAGTATTCTGTCACAATGCCAGGGCTCTGCCTTTTCAGAGGCAGAGATGAACCAAACAAAAACCCAGTTTGTATAAAACAATTTAATTAAAACAGCACTCACTTTCTGGCCGTTTTAATACTCCAAAATATAAAACATAAAGATTGCATTCAGCCACAGAATATAAAACAAAAACAGCAAACACTGCTGCAGGTTCAAGATAACTCCGTAGTCAAAAGGTCAGTCCAGTGATCAAACACCAAGAGTTCAATAAACAAAAGTCCAGGGATCAAGAGTCTATACCGCAGTCAAAAGCCAGTCCAAAGGTTCAAGGTTCCAGGATTCCAAAGGTTCAGGAGACAGGTCAGGACACCGAAAATCCACGAACCTGGGGGAAAACCAGCAGCATCTACCACCAAGATAACACAAATACATTTCTCCCAAAGATCAGTCCCAAGGCTAGCTCCTTATATCCAGAAACACCCAGCTGCAGCCTATCTCTTGCATACCTCCACCCTTAATTGCTTTCACCTTTGAACTTTTACTTACAGATTACTCAACTCTTTAGAACTAAGACTTACATTAGCCCTTCCATCACCAACTGCTAGGCCTACCACCACTAACAACTGCAGAACATGATACATGACAGGTGAGTCTGTAGATTGTTTCTAGGTTGCATTTCTTCATCAGCTTCCCTATGCCGTCAGTGGTTCTCCTGATATATGGTAAGAACACTTTTCCTCTAACTGGATCTTTGTCTTTACTCTTGTGGCTTGTTCTCGGCTGTGCAGCTCTTCTGCTGCCTGTTGTAGAATTACTCATTGGCCTGTAGAGACCAGTTATTTATTTATCATGTCATCAGCAACCAGACATTTGTATTACATTTTTAACAAAAACAAACAAACAGACAGACAAAACACAGAATTTGCAAGCTTGGTAGTTGATTAAATGTCCTTTGACCAGTAGCTGGCCACTTGGAGTGCCTCTGGTGTTGCCGCAAGGAGGTCCTCCATTGTGCATGTAGCAGGGCTCAGGTTGCATTGCAGCAGGTGGTCTGTAGTTTGCTCTTCTCCACACTCGCATGTCGTGGATTCCACTTTGTAGCCCCATTTCTTAAGATTGGCTCTGCATCTCGTGGTGCCAGAGTGTAGCCTGTTCAGCGCCTTCCAAGTCGCCCAGTTTTCTGTGAGTGAGGAGGGAGTCTCTTATTTGGTATCAGCCATTGATTGAGGTTCTGGGTTTGAGCCTGCCACTTTTGGACTCTCGCTTGCTGGGGTGTTCCAGCGAGTGTCTCTGTAGATCTTAGAAAACTATTTCTTGATTTAAGTCGTTGACGTGCTGGCTGATACTCAAACAAAGGATGGGCTGGAGATGTCACTGCCTTGGTCCATTGAGACCAGTTTAGGTGGTTCAGCTCACCTTGGAGGAAGTGGGGTTCGCAGATCCAGTTAGTGTGGTCTACCAGGGCTTTGATTGTACTTTTTTTTAAATCTGGGTGATGGTTGGAGTTTTGATGTAGTTTTATTAATGTGTGTAGGCTTTCTGTAAACTGTAATTTGTAAACAAATTTCAATTGCTTCCTTCCTAGATCAGCCCTCACAATTTCTTAATTGTGGAAATAGGTTGTGAGTATCCACTAGAGGGCAGCATGATCCTTCAAAAGTTCCCTGGCACTGGCCAGATGGATCTCAAGTGTACTGCAAGGACATTGGAAACTATTATCAGCACAGTGCTGCATTTGTGAAAATGGCTCCATCAAAGGGCAGTGGGGTTGTGCCATGATTTTTTGAATAGCCAGAGGACTGAACAAAATGCCGCCTTCTCCAATAGCCTTTGTTAGAAATAATCCTACATTTCTGCCTCCAATTCGCAGCTTGGAGCTCGGTTCGATTGTCTGCTTACAGTGTCAGCGGGAGCTTACTGAAGCTGTCCTTCAGATTCCAACTTTTTCTCCTCTGCAGGTTTCTAAGATTGAATTCTCTTTATAGAGAAGTTTTAGAGGCCTTGATGCCTCGGGCTTTGTGAAAATGCCACATTCCCCTACCCCTCTGGAAATCTAGGGCAAGGAACATGATGCACATCCCGCTAGGGCTTCTTACATAGGATTCTTCTCCCAAACCTGTATAAATATGTTTTTTTTAAAAAAATTGAGGTTTTGATATCACTCTACTGCATGGCACTGAGA
The DNA here is from genome assembly GCF_037176765.1 of Anolis sagrei. Classification (NCBI taxonomy): domain Eukaryota; kingdom Metazoa; phylum Chordata; class Lepidosauria; order Squamata; family Anolidae; genus Anolis; species Anolis sagrei. The sequence goes on from NC_090023.1 coordinate 176,109,220, forward strand.
TGGCCATGGTCGCCTTGGTGGATGACCTCTGTAGAGAGCTGGACAGGGAGAGTGTGACTCTGTTGGTTCTCTTGGACATTTCAGTAGCTTTCGATACCATCGACCATGGTATCCTTCTGGGATGACTCTCTGGGATGGGTCTCGGGGGCATAGTTTTGTCGTGACTCCGGTCCTTCCTGGAGGGTCGATCCCAGATGGTGAAGCTGGGAGATGCCTACTCGGACCCCTGGCCTTTGACCTGTGGGGTCCCGCAAGGCTCTATTTTGTCTCCCATGCTTTTTAACATCTACGTGAAACTGTTGGGAGAGGTCATCTGGAGTTTTGGAGTTAGGTGCCACCTCTATGCAGATGACACACAACTCTACTACTCATTTCCACCTAATTCCAAGGAGGCCCCTCGAGTGCTGGACGAGTACCTGGCCACTGTGGCTATCTGGATGAGGATGAACAAGCTGAAGATCAATCCCGACAAGACAGAGGTCCTCCTGGTCAATCGTAAACCAGACCGGGGTATAGGGTGGCAACCTGTGCTGGACGGGGTTACACTCCCCCTGAAGTCACAGGTCCGTAGTTTGGGAGTTCTCCTGGATTCATCACTTACGCTTGAGGCTCAGGCATCGGCGGTGTCCTGGAGGGCTTTTGCACAACTAAGACTTGTGCGCCAGCTGCGACCGTACCTCACAAAGGTTGATTTGGCTGGGGTGGTCCATGCCTTGGTCACCTCTAGATTGTATTACTATAACGCGCTCTACGTGGGGCTGCCCTTGAAAACGGCTTGGAAATTCCAACTGGTCCAACGGGCGGCGGCCAGATGTTAACTGGTGCTCCATACAGAGAGAGGTCAACCCTTCTGTTTAAGGAGCTCCATTGGCTGCCTTTCGCCTTCCGATCCCAATTCAAGGTGCAGGTGCTTACATACAAAGCCCTAAACGGTTTGGGACCTGCCTACCTGCGTGACCGCATCTCCATCTATGAACCCACGTGCTCCCTTCGTTCATCCGGAAAGGCCCTGCTCGCGATCCCACCTGCGTCGCAGGCGCGTTTGGTGGAGACAAGGGACAAGGCCTTTTCTGTGGTTGCCCCCGACTTTGGAACACCCTCCCCAAAGACATCAGACTAGTATCCATGTTGGCTGTCTTTAGGAAGAGCTTGAAGACCTGCCGATCTGCCTTTCTGGAATAGGAAAACCCCAGCACTATGTCCCAGAAGCATTTTATTAGGGTTTAAGACTTTCTGCACATTGTACTTGCCCAGGAATCCAACATGCCACCTGTCACACCCAAAACTTTTAAATCTGTACCCATCACTTGGCCCGGCCCTGGTTTTTACTGTGTTATGCTGTAATGTTGTTGTTATTGCTTTATGTTTTTTTATTTGCTTTGAATTGTATTGTTGTTGTTATGCTGTTGTTGTTGAGGCCTTGGCCTGTGTAAGCTGCATTGAGTCCTTCGGGAGATGCTAGCGGGGTACAAATAAAGTTTAATAATAATAATAATAATAATAATAATAATTGCAGGCATGGGCAAACTTCCGCCCCCCCCCCCAGGTGTTTTGGACTTCAACTCCCAGAAATCCCAGCAGCATAGTGCACCTTGCTCCTTCCATAACTGGCTGCTACTTTCTGGTGGATGTCAGGTTGTACGATACCAGCTAACCAATAAATAAATAAATAGTTAAATTGGGAATCGTATCCCTATAGTTGCAGTGTAAAATGGTGCCTGGTTTCTAGAGAAACTGAGGCCCCTTCTACATTGTCATTAGGCCTGGGTAACAACGGAAAAATTTGTTTCTAAAATTGATTCGGTTTTTGGGGTTTTTTTGTGTTTCGATATTTAAAAGAATTCTGAAATTTTCCTTAAAAAAAGTTCGATATTTACGAAATTTCGTAAATGGTAAAAAAAATTACAAAACAATAACGAAACAATAACGAATCGATTCGTTCATGGCGGCCGCGATCGCGCAATACGCTAAAAAAACTTCTGAAGCTTCCCTCTCCCTCTGTTGTTGACTGTTGGTGTGATATTATAATTTTTTTTCACTAATTAAACAAAAAACAACTATAAAACTTGCCCCAGACATGCGGAAATAATAACGAAATGACCTCAAACCAATAACGAAACGAATACATAACAAAATACGAAGCATTTACGAAACGAATTGAAAAATTCGTTTCGTTTTTAAGTTGCTCCAGAATGGTTCGTTATCGCTTCGTTAACAAAAAAAATAACAAATTTTTAACGAATTACGAATTAACAAAACAAAATCGCCCAGCCCTAATTGTCATATAATCCAGATTATCAAAGCAGATAATCCATATTATCTACTTTGAACTGGATTATATGAGTCTACGCTGGCATATAATCCAGTTCAAAGCAGATAATCTGGATTTTATATAGCAGTGTAGAAGGGGCCTGAGGCACATCCCTCAACTGCCTCTAAACAAAGTTATGACTAAACTAAGTTGTCTTCGACAGAGGAGTTGCAGATTTTAAAAAAAATTAAAACAGGAGTGGAATTTGTTTTTGTTTTCACTTTAAATGTGAAATATGAAGAAGGACAAGTTTACATCCATTCACATTATAGAGCAATCGAAAAGAATGGGCTTGCTCCAGAATATGTTCTGAAGGGAAGGCTACATTTTTTGAATAACATCTTGCTCACCACGTTCCACATATAGTTGGTCACTTTGAAAATGAATTCTTCAAAATAACGGTATTATTAAGAGGAGAAATATTAGACAACTTCGTTAACAAATGGCAACCTTAATGTAAAGTTAAATTAAAAATGTATATTGAGGATCCTATAAGACTGTAGACAAGGAAGAAGTGGATGTAAAGTAAGAATCTATATCTTTTTATGTATTATTTAGATAGTAGACTGTGACCCCTTAATAGAAATATATTATCATATAAAGGATTATAGAACATTAATAGATAGAAAGTATTGCACTATATGCAACAAACACTTGCAAATGTATGTTTACTTAAATAAAACAAAAATAAAATTCGGAAAAAAATGAATTCTTCTTGTTATTGCATTTTTTGTGAGTGGAGGGAGTGGTGACACATAACAACTGAGTGCCAATATTTTAAAATCTGGGGCCACGGTGGTGCAATGGTTTAAACCTTTGTACTGCTGAACTGCTGATCTGAAGGTTGGCAGTTCAAATCTGTGAGATGGGGTGAGCTCCCGCTGTTAGTCCTAGATCCTGCCAACCTAGCAGTTTGAAAACATGCAAATGTGAGTAGATCAGTAGGTAACGCTTCAGTAGGAAAAGGCAAAAGATGCTCCAAGCAGTTATGCTGGCCACATGACCAGGAGGTGTCTACGGACACAGTCTCCTCAGGTTGGAAATGGAGAAAGAACACCTCCCCCAGAGCCAGGGATGAGCACTGCCTCCAGAGCCAGAAATGAAAGGAGAAGCCTTTGCCTTTGTCTGTGTATCTGTGTCTCATTGAATGTTTGTATGGTCTGCATATATACTGTAATCCGCTCTGAGTCCCTTGGGGAAGAAGGGTGGAATATAAATAAAGTGTTATTATAAAGTGTTATTATTTCAGATGTGTTGTGAATCTAGTAGTCCTATATTGGCCCATTCAAACTGCCATGTTACATCCCCTAGATTGGTGACATTGTCAGCTTTCCTCCCCCTCCACCCTTGTCTCTCAAAGTTACTGTATATACTCAAGTATAAGCCTAGTTTTTCAGCCCCTTTTTAGGCTGAAACAGTCCCCCTTGGCTTATCCTCAAGTCAAGGTCATTTATTATTTTCCTTTGATATTATTTTTATTACATATATAATTTTACTCTATTATTATTTTTATTTATTATTTTACTCTATTATTATTACATTTATTTATTTATTTATTTATTTATTTATTTACTTTATTTGTATACCGCTGTTCTCAGCCCTTAGGTGACATTTATTGTTTTACACTATTTATTATTGTTACTACATTTATTATTTTATGATATTATTACTAGTATTATTACATTTCCATTATTTTACTCTATTATTATTATTATTATTATTATTATTAAAGTTATTATTTTACTCTCTTTATTATTATTGGAAGGATACGTAAGCACATTTACATTGAAGAAGGTTAGAATAACGGGCAGTCTTATCTTAAATTCCAGTTTTATGTAAATATTTAATCTACTGATGCCTTAATGTAGGGCCTTTTCTGTGGTGGCCCCTCGGCTATGGAACGCCCTTCCCATGGAGGTAAGATCAGCCCCCTCGCTAATGGTGTTCCGGAAAAGATTAAAAACCTGGATGTTTGAACAAGCATTTGGTTAATCAGTGCAATGAATGTGACGTTATAGGAATGGAAAATGGACGACGAATTTGGATTACGACTCCAGTGATGAGATGCATAGTGTTGTTATTGTTGTGTTAATTTTGTATTGTGCTTTTACGGTTTTAAATTGTATATTGTTGTTTGATTATCTTGTTGTAAACCGTGTTGAGTCGCCAGTTAGGCTGAGAAACGGCGGTATACAAGTAAAGTAAAGTAAATAAATAAATAAATAAATAAATTTTATTGGTATCTATTTTTATTTTGAAACTAGCTGTCCCCTGCCACGTGTTGCTGTGGCCCACATGGGGGTTCTTTGTGGGAGGTTTGGCCCAATTCTATTGTTGGTGGGGTTCGGAATGCTCTTTGATTGTAGGTGAACTACAAATCCCAGCAACTACAATTCCCAAATGTCAAGATTCTATTCCCCCCAAACTCCACCAGTGTTCACATTTGGGCATATTGAGTATTTGTATAGAGTTTGGTCCAGATCCATCCTTGTTTGAGTCCACAGTGATCTCTGGAAGTAGGTGAACTACAACTACAAAACCAAAGGACACTGCCCACCAAACCCTTCCAGTATTTTCTGTTTGTCATGGGAGAACTGTGTGCCAAGTTTGGTTCAATTCCATCGTTGGTGGGGTTCAGAATGTTCCTTGATTGTAGGTGAACTATAAATCCCAGCAACTACAACTCCCAAATGATAAAATCATTTTTTTTTAGTGAAGGACATACATTGGGTTGTTAGGTGTCTTGTGTCCAAATTTGGTGTCTATTTGTCCAGTGGTTTTTGAGTTCTGTTAATCCCACAAACGAACATTACATTTTTATTTATATAGATTTACCAGTAGATGCTGCATTTCCCATCCTCGGCTGATACTCAAGTCAATACATTTTCCCAGTTTTTGTGATAAAATTAGGTGACTCGGCTTATATTTGGGTCGGCTTATACTCGAGTATATACGGTACTTGAACAGCAGATATTGCTAGGACAGGATGTCCACTCCCTTATAGACAAAGCCTAGATAACATTGATATTTGTGCTCTGAGATGTATTAAAGCTGATGCTTCCTCCAGATCAAGCTGCTTGTCTTTTAGTCCTGGTCAATTGGCAAACCCATGTAATGAGAAATTGCGAAAAAGACGAAATCATCTTTCCCATCTTACAAGAAAGGTGTTTCCAAGGAAACACGGTTTGAACCTGTCCCTCTGAACTGCTTTGCCTTCAGCGACTTGGTAAAATCTCCTTCCAAAAACTGGCAAATGAGTCATAGAGGTAGTGAAGCTGCTTTATGCTCCACGAACCACGTTGCCAAACAAATGTGCTCCCTCCCCATCAGTTTGTACCAATTTCCCCGTTCTCCTTTTTCACCTCTGGAGAGCAGATGAAGGTTTATGTTTCTGAAACACAGGGCCCAGTTCTGTTCTGGTCCTTCTTGCTTCCTCTGCTTTGGATTTACTGAGCAGATATCTTATCTGCCAGCTTCGCTTTGAGCATGCCTTCGCCTCCTTAATACGGGCCATATTTCAGACTCTAGTGGCTTGGACCGTGCTGGGGGAAAGGCAGAGCAAGATGCAGAGCCAGCCAAAGGATGGTAGTATTTTGCGGCTGTCAGGGTGCTATTTTAAGTTTGGGGGTTGTGAGTGGATTTACTACTTGTTATTGTGGCTATTATTCTGCCTGATGTATCGCTAGAGTCTCCTGGCAATCGGAGGTGCAGCTGCTGCCATTCCCTGTTAAGGCTTTATAGCTTTGCTTTCCCAATGGAGCAGGGCACAGAAGGAACAAAGCAGGCACAAGGCATTGCATCCTGTATTTTGGCTGGATGGGGATAATGTGGGAGGCAGGTAATTATGATGTGCCAAGCCAAACTGAACAATACATGATGCAGGAGGTGGGAAATCCCAGTGGTCAGTTCATAGGAACAATCCTGATTTAGCAGGAAGATCATGGGAATGAGATCAGAGATGACCCCCCCCCTACTCTGTAAAAGATAGTTCAAAATCAGGGAATTCATAGTTTTGCCAAGGACACCAGGCTGGAATGATCCTGTTGTTGTTGTTCATTCGTTCAGTCGTCTCCGACTCTTCGTGACCTCATGGACCAGCCCACGCCAGAGCTCCCTGTCGGCCGTCACCACCCCCAGCTCCTTCAAGGTCAGTCCAGTCACTTCAAGGATGCCATCCATCCATCTTGCCCTTGGTCGGCCCCTCTTCCTTTTGCCTTCCACTTTCCCAGCATAATTGTCTTCTCTAGGCTTTCCTGTCTCCTCATGATGTGGCCAAAGTACTTCAACTTTGTCTCTAGTATCCTTCCCTCCAATGAGCAGCTGGGCTTTATTTCCTGGAGGATGGACTGGTTGGATCTTCTCGCAGTCCAAGGCACTCTCAGAACTTTCCTCCAACACCACAGCTCAAAAGCATCGATCTTCCTTTGCTCAGCCTTCCCTAAGGTCCAGCTCTCACATCCGTAGGTTACTAAAGGGAATACCATGGCTTTGGCTAGGCGGATCTTTGTTGCCAGTCTGATGTCTCTACTCTTTACTATTTTATCGAGACTGGATATTGCTCTCCTCCCAAGAAGTAAGCGTCTTCTGATTTCCTGGCCACAGTCTACATCTGCAGTAATCTTTGCGCCTAGAAATACTTCTCTGGGGAAGGCAATGGCAAACCACCCCAGTATCCTTGCCAAGAAAACTAAATGGACCAGTACAACCAGAGATATGTCGGAATGATCCTACGAGGGGTATTTTTAAAGTAAGGCCTGTTTGAACATAAGTACACAACGAAAGTTTATTTCAAAAAAGTAAATTTATTTTCAGAAAGTACATACTTCACTCTATTTTTCGACATAGTTGCCAAGTTTGTTCAAACCCTTGTCATACCTCTGAACCAATTTTAAAATACCCTCTTCACGAATCCTTGCTTCAACTGAAGCCACCAAATCTTCTGCAATCAAAGAAGGGCGACCAGAGCGGTCCTCATCATGGACGTTGTCACAGCCATCTTTGAATTGTCATACCCACTTACGCACTTTGCTTTCACTCCCAACAGTATCACCGTACACTTCACAAATCTGTCAATGAATTTCTGTAGCAGGCAGGTTCCTTACTGACAAAAACCGTATCACTGAGCGAACCTCACATGCGGAGGGTGAGTTGATAGTCTTAAACATTTTTAAAGCACAGAACAGAACCGTACAGGTTAGCTACAGAGCGGAAACTGAGCACAGTTGTTCCCAAGGCATGCCGGTACACGACGCACACGCTCGTTGCAGTATGCACGCGAACTACTCGTGTCTACAACAAAACGGACGTTATTTAAAAAACATCCCTCGTATAATCCCCTATCTCTCCCCCATGTGGGAACCTAAGGCTTTTTCCATGACCCCATGGCCCCACATAGCAACACCCCTGTAACCCAAACTAGCATCTGACCAATTTGGCTATCATTTATTAATTTGATTCCTTTTTCATGAACGAAACTATTTAATGAGTGGACTCTGGCCCCTCAGTGCTCTCTCTGACTTCCATGCGCTCCCCATTAACTTTTGGGCGCTCTTGTGGACTTTCATATTTTTTCCAAGGACTCTTATGAACTTTTTCCAACTTCTGTAAACTTTTGGGAACCTTTATCAACTTTTAAGGACGTTTAGGACCTTTAGGAACTTCCACGGACTTTTTGTCAAATCTCTATGAACTGTGAACTCTTATGAACTCCTTTTGTCAACTTTTCCAAACTTATATGAACTTCAATGGACTTTGGGGGGCTGACGTGACTTTCCCTTAGACCCTGCATGATTCCCCCTCTCTTCCTAGGAATTCCTTGTATGTTCCCTTGCTCCATTCTCCATCCCCTATGTATATGTATGTTTATATGAAAATATGAAGTAAAACTTTTCCCCTCCCCTCATAAACCAGCAACTCTTGACTCTGGAAACCCCCACACTTCCTGAGCTGGTAATCCCTTAACAAAAGATTTCACCAAGCCCACTTGCATGGACAATAAGGATAAATAGCTCTTATCAGATCAGACGGGAGGGCGAAGCCAGATCATCTGGGATGATACGAGTCATGGACATTTACATTACTCAACACAAATGGTATCTTCCTATCTGCGAGGAACCAGGCATTTCACCACAGCCTTTCCATTGTGTCAACCCCAACCGACCAAAACCAATCTCAGGATTTCATCAATGAACTTCATATCCCAGAACTATAAGACAAAGGATCTAGCCCTTTGGGGCTAGACAAAAAATGATGATTCAAAGGATTCAAACAATAACTCTGATCTGGCTTGAGGGCTGAAGCTATCGTTGGGTCATTTGGCAAACATTGGTCACCTTAATCCTGACAACTAGACATTTCTCCATTGTTTCCCTGTTGCCCATCTCCCTTCCACCTCATTGGCTGAGCGGCCAAAGTAGGGCTCAGGCTGCCATTGGCTCTCTGCTGGTTTGCTGATGTCAAAGCGAATCATACAAAGCTATCTCGGGGGGGGGGGGATTGGTGGGCATGGGCATTTTTGAATCTGAAGGCTATAAATATTGTATCTCTCTGCCCAATAGGCATGTCGATTTTTGGCAGGCTACTACAATCATCATCCTTTCCAACTGGAATGAAATAAAAACCTCGATGGGTTTCTCTTCAACTTGATGAGATTTATTCTGGAATACTGGCTTTTTTCCTCACCAGGCAACCTACTATGGCTTGGATCTCTCTACTCACAGCCATTCTAAATTGCTCGACAACAGGAAGGGGTCATTTTACAGCATATATGGGATATGCCACCTCTGCTACTGTTTTTTTATTTGCTTCATTCCTACCCCGCCTTTCTTGAACCTGGAGGGGACTCAAGGCAACTTACGAATCTGACAAAAAATTAATGCTACACAGATAAACAATAAAACACATCTCATCAAAATATAAAACCATCTAAACATATAAACAGTTAAAATACATATCGATCAATCAAACAGATTAAAACCATCTAAAATGCTGAGTCATGATCTCATATTCAACTTGGGACCCTACAGATATGTTAGATCAGTGGTTCTCAACCTGTGGGTCCCCAGATATTTTGGCCTGCAACTCCCAGAAATCCTAACAGCTGGTAAACTGGCTGAGATTTCTGGGAGTTGTAGGCCAAAACACCTGGGGACCCACAAGTTGAGAACCACTGGGATAGACTATGAGTGTAGACACACTATAGAATTATTATTTGAAACATAACAAGATGAATCCACAGCAGACATTCTGCTAGCTGTTGTATTGGATCACACGTTGGACACTTCCCAAATGTCAAGGACTGTGTGATATATCGCCAGTAAGGTGCAGATGGCAGCTGGTAATTTTGTCAACGCCGATTGTATTTAAGTGCAGGCCAAGGTCTTCAGGCACTGCACCCAGTGTGCCGATCACCACTGGGACCACCTTGACTGGCTTGTGCCACAGTCTTTGCAGTTCGATCTTTAAATCCTCATATCGTGTCAGCTTTTCAAGTTGTTTCTCTTCAATCCTGCTATCACCTGGGATTGCAACATCGACAATCCATACTTTGTTTTTAACATGATCGTGAGGTCTGGAGTATTGTGCTCCAAAACTCTGAATTCGGAAGTCCCAGAGTAGCTTGACGTGTTTATTCTCTGTAACTTTTTCTGGCTTGTGATCCCACCAGTTCTTTGTCGCAGGCAGATGGTATTTGTGGCACAAGTTCCGATGAATCTGTTATGCCTCTGCTTGTAGTCTGTCTGCGCAATCTTCTTACAGCAGCTGAGTAGGTGATCTATTGTTTCATCTACTTCCTTGCAGAGTCTACATTTGGGATCTGTCATCTACTTTTCAGTTGTGGCTTTGATGGCATTGGTTCAGGCCCTCCGTCTCCCTTTTCAGAGTTCCACTTGTGAGCCACATCCATGTTTTTTCTTTGACAATTTGGCTCTCAATTTTTCCCAGGAATTGTCCATGGAGAGCCTTCTTTCACCAATTTTCTCTTCTGCTCTGGATTGTGTTTTTACGGTATTCACTCTTTGTTGTTGTTGTTGTTGTTGTTGTTGTTGTTGTTGTTGTTGTTGGTATTATTATTATTATTATTATTATTATTATTATTATGTCTATTTATATACCCTGCCTTTTCTCTCCACAAGAAGACTGGCACACTTTTGGGAAATCTTATAAAACTACCAATGAATCCTTTCTTTGTATTAACACCAATACTGGGAAATTACATTTAAAAAAAGGATTTAGCTGTGATAGTTTAAAGCAACGGTTCTCAAACTGTGCTTTAGGGAGCCCTTGTGGCTCTGCAAGAGGTGCATAGGGGCTCCGTGGACGTTCCACCTCCTCTGAGGTTTCTGCTATTATTATTATTATTATTATTATTATTATTATTATTATTATTCGATACACAACAAGATTGATATTTATTTATTTATTTATTTGGGGTTCTTTTACCCCGCCCTTCTCACCCCGACGGGGACTCAGGGCGGCTTACAAAAGCAAAGGCACAATTTGATGCCTGCATCATAAAGACAATCAAACACAGAATTACATCAATACACAGTTAACAACAAATATACATTATAACCATAAAATCAATAAAATCAATAAAACCAAATACAAACCCAATTTCTCCTCTTACATGGTCAGCGTTCGCTACTCATAGATCTAGTTTTACGTTCCACTTCATCAATCCTGCTGGTCTTACTCGCCTGGTTGTCTGATAAAAATATGGAACGCTTCACGAATTTGCGTGTCACAGCAAACAAGATAACTATGCTGGCTTTTGTATTGGATCGCACGTTGGATACTTCCTAAGTGTCTAGGACTATGTGATGTATCAGTGACTAATGTGTGCAGATCCGAGTAGGGCCACTTTTTGCAGCTGACAGATGGTGATATTGTCAACGCCAATTGTTTTTAAGTGCTGGCCAAGGTCTTTAGGCACTGCACCCAGTGTACCGATCACCACAGGAACTACCTTTACTGGCTTGTGCCAGAGTCTTTATAGTTCAATCTTTAAATCCTCATATCATGTAAGCTTTTCCAGTTTATTATTATTATCACAACAAAGGCTGTCTGACCATCTGTAGGTGCTTTGATTGTGCTTTTCCTGCATGGCAGAAGGAGGTTGGACTGGATGGCCCCTAGGGTCTCCCACTAAAATATTGTTAAGTTTCTGTTAGTTAAGATTGTTCTATATATATATATATATATATATATATATATAGAGCACTTTGTGAATTAGTTTACACAAACATCTGCCACTGGCTGGCCCATGCCTATATATACATACACACATATAATATAATATAATATAATATAATATAATATAATATAATATAATATAATATAATATAGCCATACTATACTATACTATTACTTTTTTCACTTACTTATACTTAGGCGATCCCTCCTAGTCCGAGGATGATGGTCTTCCAAGTTCGGTGTCCTGGCGGTGGGTCCGTAGGTGACTGTGGAGCCCTATTCTTGATCTGCATCTTCTTCCACAGTGAGGGCTGTTGGTTTCCAGGTGGTTTCCAGTTGGAAGGCGGTCACAATTGGGGTTGACTTGATAGGCCCCCCTCTTGGCACGTTTCTCTCTTTCACCCTCCATTCATGCCTCTTCAAATTCTGCAGCACTGCTGGTCACAGCTGACCTCCAGCTGGAGCACTCAAGGGTCAGGGCTTCCCAGTTCTCAGTGTCTATGCCAGAGTTTTTGAGGTTGGCTTTGAGCCCATCTTTAAATCTCTTTTCCTGTCCACCAACATTCCGTTTTCTGTTCTTGAGGTCGGAATAGAGCAACTGCTTTGGGAGACGGTGGTCGGGCATCCGGACAATGTGGCCGGTCCAGCGGAGTTGATGGCGGAGGATCATCGCTTCAATGCTGATGGTCTTTGCTTCTTCCAGCATGCTGACGTTTGTCCGCCTGTCTTCCCAAGAGATTTGCAGGATTTTCCGGAGGCAGCGCTGATGGAATCGTTCCAGGAGTTGCATGTGACGTTTGTAAACAGTCCACATCTTGCAGGCATATAGCAGGGTTGGGAGGACAAAAGCTTTATAAACAAGCACCTTGGTATCCCTACGGATGTCCCGGTCCTCAAACGCTCTCTGCTTCATTCAGAAAAGTGCTGCACTTGCAGAGCTCAGGCGGTGTTGTATTTCGGTGTCGATGTTGACTTTGGTGGAGAGGTGGCTGGCTGCCAAGGTAGCGGAAATGGTTTAGGTTTTTTTTGGTCGTGTCAGGAGCGACTTGAGAAACTCCAAGTTGCTTCTGGTGTGAGAGAATTGGCCGTCTGCAAGGACGTTGCCCAGGGGACGCCCGGATGAATTGATGTTTTAATCATCCTTGTGGGAGGCTTCTCTCATGTCCCCGCATGAGGAGCTGAAGCTGATAGAGGGTGCTCATCCACCTCTCCCTGGATTTGAACCTGCGACCTGTTGGTCTTCAGTCCTGCCGGCACAGGGGTTTAACCCACTGTGCCACCGGGAGCTCCTAGGTAGCGGTCTAGGTAGCGGAAATAGTATATAGGTATGGTCAAGGTAGCGGAAATAGTATATAGTATACTATACTATACATAATATAATATAAACATTTATTGGGGCTTAACAATAAACTCCAAAAAGGGCTCTGTGGCAGAAAAAGTTTGAGAACCCCTAGTTTAAAGACCTCAAGAAGATAGTAAGATCCAAGGCAGCAATTGTCCAAAAGGAATGCTTTATTTCCCTAAAAGTAATCAAAATAGTAAATGTAATATTTAAAAAATTAAAAGCCATTGAACTCGTTCCTTTGCTTTACTATTCCATTAGTGAAACTACAACTAGCTAGACATTGTATTTGAGATGCGGGAGAACAGAGTTGCTGGATTACAGTTTTGATGCAATGTCCGAAAACCTTTATTAGAAAAAAGGAATTAATATCAGATAACATGTTAGTGGTAATTCATTCCCTTCAGGATCTGGGCAGAGGAAGAGCTGTGGTTCTGAGAAGGGTTCATCTCTGCAGTGTGATAGATACGCCTTAAAAGAGGGCAGGCAGAAAGCCCCCCTGCAAACCAGTTCTCCAGGAATCAACACAAAGTGACAAGACTGAATCTCATCTGCAACCGAGAAGACCTCTTTGTAGCTTATTTGGCTTTTGCTCCATTTTACTCGTTCAGGGTGAGGCACTGGAGGCACTGGAAGCATGTCAGGCGGATGGAAATGTCAGGAAGTGACAGCCTGTTGTGGCTCCAGGGACAGGGAAGCTGCTACTAGCTTGCTGCCCCCTCCACCTTCAGCTGGTTTCCCAGGAAAGTGGATTTTAATAGCTCACATCACAGCTGCAGAATGGAAAGGCAAGGCTGCTGGGCATCGCTGGCAGATCATTTCCTTTGCCATCATGGTCTCTTTCTGGGCAGTGTCATAAAGCCAGCTGGATGCTTGGCTGGCCAGCCAAATGCTTTCCTTTGCAACAACCTTCTCCCAGCACAACTGTAGTATGCCTTGGTATCCATGCTTGGAAGCATTATCGTTGTGTGCCATAACTCCCAGAAGGCTCCATCTGACAGGATCTCTGAGAGATCGGTGGCTAAGGAATTTGGAGAGTTTTAATCCAACTCTCTGAATTCTTTAGCCATCCATCTTTGAGGCCGGATCCAGACAGGCCTTTATTTATTTATTTATTTATTTATTTATTTATTTATTTATAGTATATTTACATACCGCCATTCTCAGCCCGAGGGTGACTCAGGGTGGTTTACAAACAGCACAATTCGATGCTCGCAATGACATAAAAACAATTAAAACATTAGTTTTAAGAAGAAACCTGAATATTATCTTCTGGGATTTACGGATGAGGATTGTAAATTGGATGAGAATGAAGATAAATTATTTACCTACTGCACAACGGCGGCTAGGATGGTTTTTGCCAAATACTGGAAGAATGGTGAGGTTCCGAGTATTGAAGACTGGTGGAAGAAAATTAAAGAAATAAGAGACATGGACGAATTAACTTTTTTGTTGAGAAGAAATGAAGGAAGAGTTTTGAGGAGGACAGATTGGTCCCTGATATATGACTATGAAAAGAAAGTTGAAATAACAACGGGATAAGAAAAGATATTAAGGTGAAGAATTATTTTGAAAAGACCCTGAGGTTGGAGTGGAAGTCATTTTAGAATAGTATGAGTAGTTGTACTGTATGTATTAGATGTTAGTTAGACATGGTGGGTTTCTGTTTTTTTTGTGTGTGTGTGTATTTCTCCCTTTCCTACTGTTCTATCTTCTTGTTTTTTGTTCTCCCTCTTTCCGTGTGTGGATTGTGAAAAATTTAATAAAAATTACTTTAAAAAAACAAAACAATTAAAACATTTAACATAAGTAAAATTCAATAAACAATAAAACAGTAAAAAAAAATTAACCCTCTGCGTCTCATTACTAAAATCATAGGTAATTTTCAACGGTAAGCAAACAGTATTATGGTGCCCCCAACCAATCACTGATATATATTTTCTGTTCGTCGTGGGAGTTCTGTGTGCCATATTTGGTTCAATTCCATCATTGGTGGAGTTCAGAATGCTCTTTGATTGTAGGTGAACTATACATCCCCGTAACTACAACTCGCATATGTCATGGTCTATTTTCCCCCAAGAGCGCCTCAAGAGCACCCCTGTGCAAAATCAACTATACTGCAAATGCTTACTTTGCGTAATGTTTGAGCCGCCCCTGCCAATCGCATTGTCCAGTCATTTCGAAGATCAGAGTTTGTCTGCTACACTGCGTTTGGGAAAGCTTGCTCAAAAAGCCAGGTTTTAACTTTTTTTGTGAAATGTTAGGAAAGTGGGGGCCTATCTGATATCCCTAGGGAGAGCGCTCCATAGCCGAGGGGCCTGTCTCCTATTCCCACCAACCGCATCTGTGAAGAAGGCGGGACCGAGAGCAGGGCCTCCCCAGAAGATCTTAGAGCCCTAGATGGTTCATAAGGAGAGATACGTTCGGACAGAAAAGCTGGACAGAACCGTTTAGGGCTATATAGGCTAAATCCAGCACTTTGAATTGTGCTAGGTAGCAGACTGGCAGACTTATCTCAGACTTATCTCAGAAGCATCCACGTTAAAAAAGATATTTCTGGTGGCCTGTCCAACCCACCCCAGAAAGTGCACGCTTTCTGGGGTGGGTGTCCAGACGTCCTCTCGAGACTAGCTTGAGACAATGTGTGGAAGCCCTCCCCCCAAACCCCCAGACCCCTAAGAAAACTAATAAAAACATACATGGTCTCCATTACAAGCCTCGGCTGGCTCTCCTGGCGCATACAAATATTGCACCAGGAGAGCGGGGGGGGGGGGGAGCTATTTTCCTCCCTCCTCCCTCCCTCGCTCTCCTGTCACATCATTTCTACATGCCGGGAGAGCCAGCCAAGGCTTCTAATGGAGACCACGTAAGTTTTTATTAGTTTTCTAAGGGGTCTGGGGGCTGGGGTGGGGGGGCTAAATAAGCGTGGCAAAAGGTGGGAATTTTTTTGCCTTTTAAGTCCTTCTAGTATGTTTTTCAGTGTTTTTATGAGTGATGGTCACTCATTGGCCTGAGAGGTGTCTTGTGTCCAAATTTGGTGTCAATTCGCCCAGCGGTTTTTGAGTTATGTTAATCCCACAAATGAACATTACATTTTTATTCATATAGATATGCGGGTACACCTCTAGGAAAGGGGTCTTTGAGGTCCTGGAAAACCTATGGTTGGGTTGATTCCCATCTGGGCAAGCCATATGCAATATGTGATGTGGTGGGCCATTACCACAAAATGTTTGCACAGCTGATGTCCATAAGGTTGTAAAGACATAAATGTTTATCAGGACACAGAAAGCAGCCAAGCGCAGGTCCCCAAAAAGCTGGTTGAATATGTCTAGCACATTTTCTCTCACCCACAAATATGTCATGAGCAGACAAAAATGATTAGCCAGCCGGGACTCTAGCCAGGGGATCACAGCCTCTTTGCATGGTGCTAAAGCCCTTGAGCCATGAACTCTGCAAAGCAGCCCCCAGAGAACCAAGCTAGCGGCTGGTCAGCAGTTAGCATCTGCTGCCTTTGGAGGCTTTTAAGCCTTCGATGTCTGGCAGGGTCCCCTTTGGAAAGAGGCACACCAGCACCAGTCCACTGACATTCAGTGAACATGCTGGCAGGGAATCAAGGCCAGCCAAGCGATGCAGTCAAGGACGGGGAAATGTCCTTTTTCTATCTCCCCATCGTCACAAAACATAGGAAAATGTACTTCTTCTGCTACAGATTTCCCCCCTTATGCCCCATAAGATTGCTCAAAAATCCCTAACATGAAGATCTAAATATCTTTGGTGGCAAAGAAGTGTTGGTGGTTGGTTACCCTCACTGTGAAGATATTTGGTCATGCCCTGTTCTTCTGACTTTTAGAAAGACAGGGCAAGTATGTATCTTTAGCGCTTGGCCTTTGGAGTTGCCCTTCTTCTGACAAAAGTGTTTATTGTCAGTTATAAGGAGAGGCTGTTTTCTCTGGCAGCTCTGAGCAGTACTAGCTGCCTCAAGTGTTTGGAGAGAGCGTGCATAAGTGACATGGGAAGACATTGCCGGTGCCAGGCTTTCGTGGGAAATGTTTTAAGGAAACTCACCAGACAAAAAGGGATGAGCTTCACCTGATATTTGATATTGCTCATGAAAGCTGGCTGTTCAAACAAGCCCTTCCACAAATGAATGCCAAGGAGCCAATATCAACAAAGAGCCCAAATTTATCTCAAAAACAGATACTGTTGGAGTTCAGCTTGTGAATGTGTTCCAGGATCAGAGAGCTTTGGATATGAAAAGTGATGGCAATGAATTTCAAGATGGCAATGATACTGATGCAGAGAAGGACCAGGAGAGTGCAAATTGTAGTTTTCCGTGAGAATGTCCCTGAAGGCTCTGGGGATGATAGTGTACTCCCTGAATTTTTACCAGAGAGTTCCCAGGATTTGGGGCTTGAAAACAACTGAGCACCTGGCCCAGCTGCAAAACCTAATGAGCAAATAGATAGACGGCAGGAGATTAGTCAAAACAGGCAAGCCGAACAGTGGCTTTGACGGTCTGCCAGGATCCGACAGAAAAAGATAAGGGAATCTCAATTAAAAAGATAAGGGAATCTCATCTCACTACCTCTGAGGATGCTTACCATAGATGCAGGCAAAACGTCAGGAGAGAATGCCTCTAGAACATGGCCATATAGCCCAAAAAAGCCTACAACAACCCAGTGATTCCGGCCATGAAAGCCTTTGACAATACAATCTCAATTAAAGTGAAACCATTTTCTTTTTTTCTTTTTTTTAATTTATTTTTATACAGTTTTCCTTTACAGTGAAAGAGGGGGAACAATTATCGTGATAGAAAGCTATGGAAATTTGACAGACGTGTAGGATAAGTTATAGGTAAAGGTAAAGGTGGGGAGTAAATAGGGAAGAGGGGGTAGGGAAAAGTAAAGCAGGGAAATGTGATAGACAAAGTTGAGTCACTTCCGTTCAGTCCACAGAGAAGTAATTATCTCACTTCACCATTTTTTTTCTTCCCCTTTCTCCTTACATCTCTTATACTTCATACCCGTAGATCTTTATATGTCCAATTTATATTTGTTTTTTAAATATTCATTCAATAACTTCCAGTTTATTTGCTTAGTCTTACTTTGTTTTTCTACTTGATTCGATAGTATATCACAATCCCTGAGGTCTGTTATTTTCTTTATCCAATCTTCGTTCGATGGGATTTCTTTGCTTTTCCATTTCTGTGCTATTAATATTTTAGCCGCCGATGATAGATAGAACAAAATTTTTTCTTCATTTTTCTTCAGTCCCAAGTCCGTTATATTTAATAGGTAGTATTCGGGTTTGATGTTAAACTTTATTTTCATGATGTTTTGTGTGTGTTTGTGGACCATCATCCAAAACTTTTTAATCTTCTTGCAGTCCCAGTATAGGTGGAAATAGGTTCCCGCCTCTTTTCCACACTTCCAACATTGGGTATTGTGGTTGTTACCAAATTTTGCCAGTTGAACAGGTGTCAGGTGCCATCTGTAGAAGACTTTGAACCAATTCTCTACTATGCTATTGGCTTTGGTATATTTCAACTTGATCTTCCACACTTGTTCCCATTCGCTTAATAATATAGAATGGCCTATATCCTTAGCCCACTTGACCATGTTTTCTTTCACCAACTCCTTTTCGTTGTTCCATTCTAAGAGCTTTTGATATAGAATTCTAATCAGTTTTTTCTCTTTTTTCATAATTGTGTCCCAGCATGATTCCTTTTCACTGAACCCCACCTTTTGATCTTCCCTTAAACATTCTTTAATTTGCATGTATTGTAGCCAATTCATTTCGTTATCCTCTTTCTTCAGTTCCTCCATAGTCTTCAATTGCCACTCATTATTAATTTTGCCCAGCAGTTGCCTATAACTGAGCCATCTGCTTTTTGGTATTTCTCTTTTATGGAATGCCTCTCCCGGTGATGTCCACATGGGTATCTTAGCATACATGAAACCTTTGTATTTATTCCAGATCCTTAGCAGGGGGCCTCTAATGTAATGATTTGTGAAGTTCTTTTCTATCTTTGCTTTTCCATAGCAGAGATAGGCGTGCCACCCTCGTCTAATATCATGCCCTTCTATAGTTAATATCTTTTTTTGCTCTAAAGTGGCCCACGTTTTAACCCATGATAGAGCACAGGCCTCAAAGTAAACCTGCATATCTGGCATAGCCATTCCTCCCCTACTTTTGGCATCAGTAAGGTTCTTCATCTTTATCCTAGCTTTTTTCCCATCCCATATAAATTTTATTATATCCTTGTTCCATTTTTTGAAGCATGTGTTAGATTTAATAATCGGTATCATTTGAAACAAAAATATTATTTTGGGTAACACACTCATTTTCATGGCTGATATCTTCCCCAATATGGATAGGTTTAGGTACTTCCAATTGTTAAATTTCTTTCTTATGTTGTCCCACAGTTTCTCATAATTGTCCTTAAATAGGTGTATATTTGAGGTTGAGATTGTAATGCCCAGGTATTTAGTTTTTTTAACCACTTCTATTCCGGTGTTCACGCGTATTTTTGTCTTTCTTTCTTCCCTAACATTTTTTGTGAGGATTTTTGTTTTGTTTTTATTTATCTTGAGCCCCGCTAATTTGCCAAATTCTTCTATTTTGGAGATCCATTTTTGGGTCAATTCTACCGGGTTTTCTATAATGCAGACCACATCGTCTGCAAAAGCTAACGTTTTGTATTCTTCTGATCTTACTTTGAGGCCTTTTAGTTCTTTGTTCTTTCTAAGATCTTCTAATAAAACTTCCAACACCAGTATAAACAAAAGAGGGGAGAGGGGGCATCCTTGACGTACTCCTCTTTGTATTTTAATCTCCTCTGTGCGGGTGCCATTAACTAATACCTTGGCTGTTTGTCTGGAGTACAAGGTCCCTACTACATTTAGTATTGGGTAGCCAATATCCATTTCCTTCAACAAAAGTGGCAAAAAATCCCAGTTCGTTTGGTCGAAGGCTTTTTCTGCATCTAGGAAGAGCAGGCCTACTTCTGTTTGATGGTTTTTTTCATAGTATTCTATGATGTTAAGAATTGTTCGGATGTTGTCCTTCATCTGCCTTCCCGGTAAGAATCCTCTTTGATCCTCTTTGATTTTCTCTCTTAGTAATACTTTGAATCTTTCTGCTATTATGCTTGTAAACATCTTACAATCGCAGTTTAAAAGGGAGATAGGGCGGTAGTTTTTTAGTTTAGTTGCCTCGGTGTTTTCCTTATGTATCAACGATATGTATGCCTCATGCCACGTTCCTGGCATTCCCTCCCCTCTCAAAATATTATTCATTACTTCTTTAAGACAAGGCATTAACTCTTCCCTAAATGTTTTGTAATATTGTGCCGTCAACCCATCCGGGCCAGGGGCTTTATTGTTAGCCATCCTCTTTATAGCTCTTGTAATCTCTTCTACTTCTATTTCCTTATTCAACAGTTCTCTTTCACCATCAGTTACCTTGGAGATTTTTTGGTCTGAAATATATTTCATTATGTCCTCTTCTTTGACTGCGTCTTTTTCATATAGTTTTTGATAGTATTCTTTGAACTTATTTGCTATCTCCTTTTCCTCCGTGTAGTTCTTGCCTTCTTCTATTATTTGTGTTATATAACTCTTTTGTTTTCTTTTGGCCAGCATTCTGGCCAGGAATTTACCCGGCTTGTTGGCTTTCACAAAATATTGGGCTCTTAAATATTTTAATTTCCTAGCCATTTGATTAATTTGTGTCGCGTTTACTTCCTTCCTTAGCATTTCTATCTCTAGTTGGATTTTTTTATTACCCGGCCGTTTCTTTAATTCGTTCTCTTTCTTTAACAATTTCTCTACTAATTTCCCCTGTTCTTCTTTCCTTAGTTTGTTTTTAACAGCCCCTTGCTGTATAAGATGTCCTCTTATAACCGCCTTGCTGGCGTCCCAAACTATCCCCAATTTGGTTCCTTTGTCCATATTATTCTCAAAATATTCCTTTAATATTTTTTATTCTCTTTTATATCTTCCTCTGATTGTATTAATAACTCATTTAACTTCCATCTTCTCTCTTGCTGTCTAATTATCATTTCAATTTTCAGTGGACAGTGGTCCGTAAGGGTTCTGGGTAATATTGTTACCTTCTTGGTTTTACCTATCAAGGATCTGGACATCCAACACATGTCTATACGAGACCATGTCTCGTGTCTTTGGGAGAAAAAAGTGTAGTCTCTTGTTTCTGGATTCAGGGTCCGCCAGGTATCTTGTATGTGGAATTCTTTTTGTAGCTGTGTGAATATCGCTGGTAGTTTCCCCCCTTTGGGGTCCCCTCCCCTTGTTTTTTTCCCTGTTTTATCTATTTTGTTGTCTAAAACTCCATTAAAGTCTCCCAGAACAATAATATTACTAGTCCTGTGCTCCGTTAGTTCCTTTTTTAAAGACTTTACGAAGCTGGATTTGGCTCCATTAGGGGCGTATATGTTACAAATAAGTAACTCTAGACCATTTACCACACATCACACCAATTAATCTCCCGTCGTCATCTTTAAAAGCTAGTTCTGGGTTCAAGTTTTCTTTAATATATAATGCCACCCCTCTCTTCTTCTTTGCTGCTGAAGAGCAAAATAGCTTACCTAGATATTTGTTTTCCAAATGAGCAGTATGTTTTTGCATTATATGGGTCTCTTGAACCGCTATTATATCACATTTTAGACTCTTAAACGCGTTGCTGATTAACTTTCTTTTATTCGGGCTGTTTAGCCCGTTTACATTATTCATCAGTATTTTTAATGCCATCAAGTTTCAAGTCTATTAAGTCCTTTGTTGTCTTATTTTTGTGTATTTGTTTGTTATAATCTTCAGGTGATGTTTGCCTTGCTCTTTTTTCTCCTTTATTTCTTTTGGTTAGATCTCGTATTTCCATTATTTCCATGTCATCATCGTTTGATTCTCTCTCTTCCTCTCTGGTTGGATTCCTTTCTGGGTGTTTTTTCTTATCCTCTTGATCTTTTTTAATTTTTAGATGGAAAAACTTGGCTTTTTCTACAGATGTTATCCAGTATTTTTCTTCATTATAAGTTGCCATTATGCCCTCTCTTCTTTCCCATCTGAATTTTATCTGCAACCTTTTTAGTTCATCAGTTAGAAAATAGTATTGTTTTCTCTTGTTCATATCAAGGGCTGACACTTCCTTTAGGATAATTACTTTTTTGCCCCTAAAAGTTGTGGGCTCTTTGGCGTTGTTTTTGAGGATTTGGTCCCTTAAATATTTTCTTGTTAGATGAACCACGATGTCTCTAGCTGTTCCTTTTCTCTTTGCATATATTGTTTGAACTCTATATAGTCTATCTATATTTTTGTCCATTTCCTGTAGTGGTAGGTCTAAGATCTTTGCCGTTATTTCTGTTACAATGCTCCTTAGGTTGTCTTGTTCTTTTTCTTCTATATTCCTGATTCTAATTTGATAGTCTGTTTCATTTCTATCCGTCCTTTCCTGTATTTTGTTTATTTTCTCAGTTATTTCTTCTAACTTATCTACCCTTTTGTTTGTTTTTTCTATAATTTTCTTCCTTACTGTGTTTTCTTTCTTTATTTCGTTGATTTCAGTTTGCATTGTATTCATCTCTGCTCTTACCGCAGATAACTCCTCTTTAATCTCCTCTCCTAATTTCCCCATTTCATCTTTAATCATTTTCTCCATTTTAGTTTCTAGTTTTTTTTGCAATGCTTGCGTCTCTTGTTGTGCTTCTTGTAACTTCGCTTGAGTTCCTTGTATTTTAATTAATTCTGCCATTATGTCTGCCAAAGAGGGTTCCTCTTGTGCTTTAGTGGATTTCTCTTCTGGGGGCTTCTGTAGTTTTTCACCTTGAAGTGAATGAAGGGAATGTCTTCTTGTCCCAGATAGCCTAGTGCCTTTTATTACTGCAGCCTGCTCCATGCTTTTGTAATTCTTGACTTTCAGAGTTTCTCTTTTCCTGTAGTTCCTTTAATTCTTACAGTTTCTGTTTATCCTTAAAGCCTTATTCTCTGGCTGATACCTCTACAGTTTCTTTCAACTTCTCTCGAGTAGTCCTCTTTTTTTTTTTTTATCCCAAGTTCTCTACCTCCCTTTTTGGCAGGAGTCTCTTTACCCTTGTTGCTAGAATATATTTACATGTTACTTTGCTTCGCTACAGGACAAACTACAGGTACAAATTACTTTGCTTCGCTACAGTGCAAATCTTAAGTTATTAGTAAATTATAGTGAATTATTACCATGTAGCATGATACAATATAATGTAGCATAATATAACACAATTTAAACTGTTATTAAATCCTATTATAGATATGATCCTATAGTGTCATGCCATAGGTTGCCATAGATTATGATATAATCAATACAGTACCATATAAACACTACATATATTTTTATGCTTTCATACATTCACCTAGGAATTAAATAATACAGATTCACCTTCTATATTACCCCACTGCTTACGTTATATGGATCAAATTATTTTCTTCTCAATTGTGTTATATCAGTCTCTTTAAGCCAGCTGTAAGCCAGCTTTATTTTTACCTTTGCTGTTTTCTTTTCTTTCTTCTTCAGCAGGGTTTGAGTTGTTTTGTTTTGGGTCAGCATTAATCCCAGGCTTGGATATTTCCTTGCTCCTTATTCTTTGTTTCACACTCAGAGCTTCTTCTCCCAAACGCTGGAATACTACAGTTTACTTTCTTTCTTCTTCTCTTCTCCTCCTCGCCCCTCTGATTGTCCTTGATTGTCCACACTTTGCTATACTCTTTCAAATACCATTTGGAGTTTGCTTAAAATATACCTGTAGCATTTCCTCTTTCCTTTCTTCTTGTCCCTTCTTCTTCTTGCGGTAGTGCTTGTTCTTTTGCTCCCTTTTCACGGACTTTCTTCCGCCTTTTCGGCCTTTTTTTTCAGCCTTTCTTTGCTTTGCGGCTTTGCGCTTCTTTGCGGCTTTGCGGTTCTTTCCGTCGGGCTCTTGGTCCCTCCTTCGCGGGCCTCCCACACAGCAGCAATCTCCAGCTACCTCAACGACTCCGAAGCCTCCACGCGGCAAAGCCTCCGCGTTCTCCCTTGCCTCTTTCTCCCTTGCTGCCGCCACCGCGCCTCCGCGCCGCTCCTCTGCCACTCGCGGTTCTGTCTCCTCTCGGCTCTCGGCTCCTCTCGGCTCTCGGCTCGCAACTCTTGGAGCTCTGTCTCCGCGTACCTACTCAGGCCTTCACAGCGTCTGTGAGTATCTTATCCTCAGAGTCTCTGTTTATATACTCTTTCATTCATTTGTAGTCAGTTTTCTACGGATATCTTTCTTAGCGATTTCCTTCTTTTCCTTTTTTCTCCGTGTCCTTTATCTTTCTTTAGTTCTTCTTCATTTTTTTTTTTAGTGATAGATATTGTTAAGTTTTAAATGGAGGCGGTAGGCCGCCTGCCGTACCATAGGTCGGCGTCCTCATCTCGGGTCTTATTTCCAAGGACCTTTGCCACAAGGAGAGGCTTCCAGGGAAGCCCCCTTTGCCGCTTTGCCTTGGTAAAAAGCCAACACGACTTTAGCCTGTCGTCGTTGGGGGGAGATATTTACTCCCCCAACCCCTTGAGTGAGGTTAACAGCTCTGGAGCTCCAGGAGCCTCAGTAAGCTGCTGCAGCCTCCATGCTGCCTCCACCGGAAGTTATATCTAAAGTGAAACCATTTTCTAAGTGTTTGGAATAGCTTGATGAGGGGATAAAAGTTCCAAGTATGGGAAATATAGTCAGATGAAGCATTGTTTAGAATCAAGTGTAATTCTCATCCTTGTTTCATGGGAGCCTTGCTTGGAAGACTCTTGTCTATGTATTTCTTGTTTTGTGGTTTGGGTTCTTGGATAATATAAATGCATACTCATACCTTGGATTAATGTTTCTTGGTTTCCTGGATTATATTAGAGAAGTGTGGACTTTGTTTTTATGTACTTTGCTAAACTTTACCCTGGACTACTTTTGCTCCTGCTTATCTTCTTACCTAATTGGATTTACCTATTTTGTTAAAGTGCTTTTTTACTTTGCCGCTTTTTAATTATCTTCAATAAAAGGATTGTTTTCCAATCAACGTTGTGGTGTTTACAGTCAGAGGGCTTTTCCTGTCCTGGAGTGCAGCAGATACATCTTGAGCATGGAACAGCCAGGAAGCTTTGCTCTAAGCGACAGCTTTGCTTCAGGTCAGCGAGGCAATGAATTGAAACTGAACGTTTAAGGAGTCTCAAAAGAGCTGGGCTTGTTTTGAGAGTAGAATACAGCACTTTGGAGCTCAAATTAAAACCCAGGCTGCATCTATACTGTAGAATAAATACATCTTGACACTACTTTAACTGACATGGCTCAGTGATATGGAATCATGAGAGTTGTAATTTAATGAGGCACCAGCGCTTTTTGCAGAAAATGCTAATGCTTCCCAGCAATTCATACCGACAGGCACACTGCCTCCACCCAACAAGTAGCCACTTGTCTATACATTATCCTTCACAAATTTGTCCAACTCTTTTTTAAAGCCCTTACAAGTTGGCAGCTATTGGTGCATACCAAGCGATCAAATTGCATTGCTCGAAACTTTGTGAAGTCCTTCCTTTTATCTCTCCTGAATCACTCCCCATGCAGCTTCAATGGATGATCTTACATTCCTATATAGTAATGTTTATAACCTGGATCACTGTCTCTTTTACCCTATAGGCTTTGATGCAGAACAATGGAAAGAAATGGTTTTTAACTGGTGTCAGCCTCCTTTAACGTAAGGGGCTTTGGGTAGGGCAAGGGATCTCTTAGCTTTTGGATATTGTTGTCTCCCCTGGTTAAAAACAAAAAAGTAATACTGACCTTGTGATGAATGTAAGATGAATGTATTGCCAGCTCTCAAGTTTCCAAGTGTGAGTGTGATGGAGAGGCAGAACTCCAAACGGGATTGCTGACGATATAAGAGGAACGATTCTCCACTCTTAAAGGGATGGTCACCCATACCAGGCCCGTAGCCAGGATTTCGTTTCGGGGGGGGGGGGGGGCTAATTTTTTAACGGGGGGGGGGGGGTTGGGGGGCTGAGTTTGGGAGGGGGCTGAGTCTGAGTGAAAGAGGGTCTAGCCTAGCAAACCTTTTGTATTATTACCCCAATACCCCCATGCATATGGGATATATTGAGTATGGTGATCAGATCATGATATGAATAAACATAACAGTTTAAATAATACACCAATAAGGCCTTCTCGCGAACCACCATGAGAATTTCGGGGGGGGGGGGGGCTGAAGCCCCTCAAGCCCCCCCCCCCCCGCTACATGCCTGACCCATACCTTCCCCTCTCAGTATGATGAGGTGGTGAAAAGCCATCTTTTACAGTCCAGCGGGGGTTGTGCAAGTCTTCTGTTAGTTTTTTTCTTGGCAGCTTAGTGTTGTCTCCTTATTCTGCCTTAAGTAGCACTTAAGAGTTTCAGCCCATCTTCATTTTGGTTCATGATAAGGAATGCATCATCATCATAATCATGTGTAGATGGTATAATGATTTGAGCATTGGAATATTACTAGAGACTAGGGCTTAGCTGTGGAAACCCACTGTGTGACTTTTGGCCAATCACACACTCCCAGCCCTAGAAAACCTAATGAAAGATTCCCTTTAGGGTTTCTATAGATCAGAAATGACTTGAAGACACAGAAGAAGAAGAGGAAGGAGTGTATAGGAGTCACCGCTGACAGGGTCAAAACCCAAGGACATCTTTTCGAGGAGGAAGGAAAATGACATTATCTGCTACCTCCCCTTGTTTCCTTGAGATTAACTGCAATTCCTACAATAGCTGGAGGAAAAAAATCCATAGAGAGTATATTGTTACGAGCTCTCGCTGCAGTAATCCAAAAATATGAACTGTGGCACTGGAACACTCTCGCAAAGAATTCTAAGTATCTCATCAAACGACAGCTCCCAAGATCCCATATGCTGGGACCATAGTAGTTAAGGAGCAGCTAACTACTGCAATTGCAAAGTGTAGTCATGCTCCTTGGTTTGCCTCAGGCTAAGTTCCATTCAAAGCCTCTGCAAGTGACAAGTAGAGAAAATGGTGCATATGCTATTAGAAATGAATGACATATTCAAACTGCAAACTTTGAGAGGTTGCTGGACCGTAGTTCCCATTATCGCTACTGTAGTCAGCATAGCCAGTCCACCTTATTACATTAAGAAATTTCCCAGTCGTAGAACACTTCAGCCTCTTTTCAAGAATGGAGAGACATTGAGCTCATCACATGACTTAAACTACTTCCGGCCATCAGGCATAGCCCTCAGTGGTTGAAAAGAAGTAGAAGTGTCCTGAAAGGAGGGAACTCAGGCAATCAATCTCATCACATGGAGAAAATTCCCCCTCCACCTCTTTTCAAGCAAGGAGAGGCACAGAGCTCATCACATGTTCCAGGGTTGAAGAGAGGCAGAAATATCCTGAAAGGAGGGAACTCTGAACACGAGCTAGCAGTCATGTGCAAAGCTCCTACCTCTTACCACATTTTACTCCCATGTTTACAACTGAAAAACACGTGGGATGGGACCCATAAAAGTTTCCGGTTCTGTTTCATTGGCCAACCGTCAGCAGTCTCTTGTATCCTGTCGGGTTTGATGCAGAACAATAGGATCCCACGGAAAGCAATGGTTTAAACCAGGATCACTGTCTCTTGTATCCTATGGGGTTTTGTGGCAGAACAATTTTACCCCATGGAAAGAAGTGAGTTTAAACTGGTGTCTGTCTCCTTTAATGTAAGGGGCTTTGGGAAGGGCAAGGGATTGTTACAGTAAGTTGTAGCAGGATCAAGTGTGTCTTAAAGAAAAACCTTATGATGTTAACTATTACGTGCAGCTAGTAATGTACGTCAGCCAGCTGCTGACGATGGAGGCTCAGGTCTCCGCCGTTAGCAGAACCGCCTTTTTTCATCTGCAGCAGGCTAGACGGCTGCCCCCCTACCTGTCCAGGGACAACCTAGCTACGGTGATCCAGGCTACGGTCATCTCAAGACTGGACTACTGTAACGCCCTCTACATTCGCCTTCCTCTGTCGGTGATCCGGAAGCTCAAATTGGTACAATATGCAGCTGCTCGGCTTCTTGCGGAAACTCCGATGAGATGCCACATAACACCAATCTTACTGCAGCTGCATTGGTTACCAATTGAGCACCGGATCTCTTTCAAAGTGATGGTACTCAACTTTAAGGCCTTGCATGGTCTGGGGCTGATGTACCTGAGGGACCGCCTCACCCCCTACCAACCCCAGAGATCCCTCCATTCCGAGGACCAAGATCTATTGGAAATTCCGTGTCAAGACCTTGCATCTAACAGCAACCAGACGCAGAGCCTTTACGGCAGTGGCACCATCACTCTGGAATACTCTGCCACCTGAAGTCCGTGCCTTGTGGGACTTATCAGCTTTCCGCAGGGCATGTAAGACATATCTGTTTCGATGGGCCTTTGATCTCTGATATTGCTGTTTTTAAATTGTTTTACATTATTTTTAAATTGTGTTCGATTTTAGCCTGTTCTTGTAAGCCGCTCCGAGCCCGAGGGGAGTGGCGGCATATACGTTCGAATAATAAATAAATAAATAAATAAATAAATAAATAAATAAATAAAATAATGTTTGGGTTTTAGAATACAGTTTAGAGAAGTAATACGCTACTCTGAGGAAGAGAAGCAAGTCGTAGCAGCGATGCTCTAACAGCGATGCTCTTTGCTATGGTGGAATAGCTATTTACTCAAGGTTTATGTTTTGCTCTCACACCGGAAGCGACTTGCAGTTTCTCAAGTCGTTCCTGACACGACCAAAAAAAAAATAAAATTGAATGAAGATGAAGAAGCCTTATTTTGTGTTACTTGCAAGGACTATGTAAGTTTGTTGCACTGTTTGATTTTGTATGCAACACTGCAAGTTTATGCCTCTGCTGATAAGAGTAAAGTTTTTTCTGCTCCTTTTTCCTCTTGACTGTGTGTCTTTTGCATGGGACTTGGCTAAAATTCACTTCTGAGCAACAGGGATAGCTTGGTTTTCGATATTGTTTCCCCTGGTTAAAAACAAAAAGTAATACTGACCTTGTGATGAATGCATTGCCAGCTCCTAAATCCATGTGTGAGTGTGATCGGGAGGCAGAACTCCAAATGGGACTGTTGACGATATGAGAGGGGCGATTCGCTACTCTTAAAGGGATGGTTGCCCATGCTTTCCCCTCTCAATGTGATAAGGTTGAGTGCCTGGAATGCTGAGAGCTGGAAACATTTGTATGCTGCATTTTGACTATTTTGCTTTATGTTTGTATATTTTTCATAGTATAGAAGTTGCTCAAGGATCTTTGCTCCTGGGAGTCTATCCCAGATGTTGTCCTTTGAGTCTTGCACCAATCTATGCCTACATCTCCCCCTTTCCTTGGTGCCACTTAAGATGGGTTACTTCACTATGTCTGTAACAAGGGAACTCTAGTTGGTGCAAGTGTGGATTGTGTGCATTTTGCGCTCTCCCCACCAATGGAAAATGCAATGTGCCAAGGGTCCCTGGTACTATGAAGAGTTAAGGCTCTCAGCAGGTGCTGTGCAGAGAAAGTCTTCCAAACAGGCTCACCATTGTTCTGGACCTGGAAGGCAGCCTAGAACTACCGGCAGCTGAAGGGACAGCTGCGACTTGCAAAATCCTGGCCTAAGGCCCATCCCATGGAGATGCTCTGATGATAATGGGAGAAGAATGGGCCTGCGGACATCTCTGGGGTTTGTTGGCTTGCAGTCTGTGAACCACCAACACAGAGTGACATTCTGTAATGCCTCTGAAAGTGTCCTTCAGCATTTTTCAGAATCTCTTTTTGCTTCCAGTCTGAGTTGGCGGGATTCACTTTTCTCAGGGTTTATATGGAACTGGAGAGTGAAACCTTCACTTTCCCAGGCAAGGTCACTTCCCGCCACTACTATCCTTTTTTCAAATTTTTAGTTTTCCCATTTATTCAGGAGTCCTTTGCCCCTTATCTCCAGTAAATGTGGAAGTCTGCCTGTAGTAGCAATATTGTTGGATGGCAATTTGCCATAACACTATGTAACAAAATTTGGAAAATTTCTGTTCCTGGGTTGAAAGTGTAATTTCCTATTAAAATGAGCAGTACTTTCTTTGAAAATAGTTAATACTCCAGAAACTTCATTTTTGTGGCTGACACAAATTATGTTGAATTGGTTGAGATCAATGAGATATTAATTGAAAAGCTATAGCAAAATGCGCTGCAGGATGTCTCACAAAAACAAAGTTTTTGCAGTTTTTTTTTAATGCTAGCACCAATTAGAAAATTGTATTTATGACCCAGGAACAAAAATTGTGTTACATAGTGTAATCTTTTACTATTTCTGTGCTAGCTAAGGCTGATGGGATGCTGGCCTAATAATTTAAAGTAGAATCACAGCATTAAAATTATGCCTGGTGGCTGTGATGGGCTGGATGAGGGCTAACAAGCTGAAGCTCAATCTTGACAAAACAGAGGTCCTCCTGGCCAGTCGTGGGACTGATCGGGATATAGGGTGGCTACCTGTGCTCGATAGGCCCTGTGTCACCTTTGGGCTGATATGGACGGGGTAGAAATAGCGTAAATAAAATAAAATAAAATATATTGTAAATAATAATAATTATATAATAATAACACTTTATTTGTATTCCACCCTATCTCCCCGAGGGGAGTCAGTGCGGATTCCAGGATATACAGAGACCCAAGGCAAACATTCAGTGCCTCAAAACACTGAAACACAGACACACAGATACAGGTAAAGGCTCCCCCTTCATCCCTGGCTCTGGGGGGTGGTACTCATCTCTGGCTCTGGGGGAGGTGCTAATTTCCATTTCTAAGCTGAAGAGCCTACATTGTCCATAGACACCTCCTGTTTGTTGTGGTAAGTCATCGCAGGACCAAGTGTGTGTTGTAGAAAAACCTTGTGGTGATTATCATTTACAGCTGGTAATGTAGGTCAACCAGCATGCTTGGACCACACCCAATGGTGTATATCTGTATGGGTTTTTTTTTTACAGTGTTGGTTGGTGGGTGAAGGAAGGTTTCTGGATGGTGGAGAGCTTTTTCTCTGAGGAGATCTATGCTTTGCTCTGAGGAGCAGTTTGGAGAAGCTACTCTGAAGAATGCTATGGTGTGATACAGTGGTTTTCAACCTGTGGGTCCCCAAATGTTTTGGCCTTCAACTCCCAGAAATCCTAACAGCTGGTAAACTGGCTGGGATTTCTGGGAGTTGTAGGCCAAAACACCTGGGGACCCACAGGTTGAGAACCACTGGTATGATAGCTATTTACTCAAGGTTTATTTTTGCTCTCTCATTTGCTGTAAGATGAAGATGCCTTATTTTGTGGACTATGTAAGTTTCTTGCATTGTTTGATTTTTGTATGCAAGTTTATGTTCCATCTCTGCTATAAAGAGTAAAGATTTTTTTTTGTTCATTTTTATTCTGGTCCATGAGTCTTTTTGCATTTGGCAGCTGGGTAAAATTCGCTGCTGCGCAACACTGGTTATGTGGCTGGCATGACTGCATGAAGTGCTGTTTACCTTTCTGCCAAGGTGATACCTATTGATCTACTCACATTTGCATGTTTTTGTACTGCTAGGTTGGCAGGAGTTGGGGCTAACAGCGAGAGCTCACCCCATCCCACAGATTCGAACTGCCAACCTTCCAGTCAGCAAGTTCAGCAGCTCAATAGTTTAACCCATTGCACTACTGCGGCCCCAAATGCCAAAGAAGAAGCAGGATTAAGGTCAAACATGACCTCCCCCCATAAGAGATAGTAACTTATAGTTTTGCTAAGGACAAGGACATCAGGCTGGATAATGGGGTCAAGTCTTGGTCAATTTGCAAATACACTAACAACCACAACCTGGACCCTTCCCATGTCAGATAGTGTGTACATTTAAGCAAGGTTTTATGCCCTATGTTTCATATATAGCAGAAGGTAACACATTTATTACTGAGTAACCACCTCCCTTGACACTTAGGTACTTTCTTGAACTTTTATGGGACTTTTTTCCCTTCTGAAGGACTCTTAGAAACTTTTTGGAAACTTTACCTTTTCAAGCCCCATGAACCTTTGGCCTTTTAAAAACTTGTTCCTCTCCCCAGCTCCATGGGCTCTCAAAATGGCTTTACGAATTCCCAATAGACTTTGGTGGGTGGGGGGAGGTGGAGATGGGCTCTTTCTCTTTATATGAATGGAGCCTCATATGATTCCCTTGCATGTTTTCCCCTTCCCCATACCCCTTATATGAAATATGAAATGCCACTCTTTGTGACCCCAGTGCCCAAAGCCTTAGGGTAAACTTCACATTCCTCTGAGAAGATAAGCCTTTGATTGAAAGGGATCCTGACAGAAACTACTTGCATG
Organism: Anolis sagrei; assembly: GCF_037176765.1. Taxonomy (NCBI): domain Eukaryota; kingdom Metazoa; phylum Chordata; class Lepidosauria; order Squamata; family Anolidae; genus Anolis; species Anolis sagrei. The sequence goes on from NC_090023.1 coordinate 176,141,439, forward strand.
GACAATATAAAGGAAATATGCCCCAAGCCTCGGAGCTGGACACAAGGGACAAACAAGTCCCAGTTGCTTCATCCTTTGTATACTTCCACACCAAAACTGCCACACAGATCACGCTTATTGTTTCCAAGGCCAGTCACAGGAAAAATACGGATCCAAGAACAATTGGGACATTAATCCATTCACCCCTTCCTTGTCTTCACTTGTCCCGCCTCCCTTCTCCTGATTGGCCAGGACCAAGGTGACAGTGCCTCGCTGATTGGCTAAAGTGAGCTAGAGGCAACCAAACCTCCTCCCAGCAGTTAAGCGCGCCTGCCAATCAGTGCCAAGCTGCCTGATGGGTAGGCGGCAGAGAATTTGAAATCTATAGCTCTGTATTTTCTATAAAATGGCACAGCTTTGTATTGAATGTATGCTTGCCTGACGAAATATCGTGGCTTTGCATCCTTTCCAGCTGGATCACAATAAAGCAACTCAGTGGCATTTTCTTCAACTTTGGTGAGATTTATTTGGGAAATCAGGGAAATTCCATATTGCGTGTCTTCTTTTTCACTCACCAAAGTAGTGGGCCCTCCTTGTTGGGTCTGCGGGCTCTCACCCTCCAGGGCGAGAGCCACTAAATTCCTGCTTGATATCAGGATTTTGAAGGCAGAGTTCTCACCCAAGTCTGTGTGAGATGCCACTGGGATTCTGAAAAGCCTATCCTCCCACACACCCATCTTGCCGAGAGAATGCAAACATGACAAAAAGTATGTTTATAAACGTTTATTTCTTTTTTAAAAATAATGCAGTATTTCATTTCTTGGGATGGTGTATGTGTGTACTCATTTCCTTAGGTTAAGTAAGTTAAGTTATTAGGCAGAGACCAACAATGTGAAACAAATTTCCCAGGAAGCCGAAGGGAAGCAGTACAAGAGTGCCACAGGTGGGAGAAAGGGACAGGGAGGGCCCTAGGAAGCGGGGGAGGAGGGGGTTGAGAGGATGGGGATGACGCTCGGGGCAACATCCCGCCAAACATGAGCTCTTTTAAAAGTCTCGTCTTGGTTTCCTTGGGATAGATTTTGAGGAAACACGGAACTCTCCCAAGAAGTTTCAGGGGTTGTTTGCTTTGGCGGGATTGCACCGGGGTATTCTAGCGCCCGTCGTAATGCACACATACATTCTAACACTTGGGACGGGGGGCTTTTTTATTTTGTTTTCAACATCTATAATTACTGAGATACAATTGCAGCACTTAAATATACAAACTGAAATCGAAGCACTTGAACACGATTTTTAACTCTAAAAGTTTCAAAGTTATTATTGCACATAAGACTTTTCTTAAAATATGTTTTCAGGCTATATAGGCAGGTTTGCTTCTCTCTCAGTTCCGACTTATTAAGCATATAATGCTGTTATTCATTTAAAAGAAAAAACACCCAAACCACTTATTTCAACCATTTTTAAAATAAGCTATCCCCTGGTGTTTCTCCTTCTACGACTTTTTAAATATACACAGTCTTACCATCAATACTGAGCTGAGGTTCAGTAGAGAGGAGAAAAAGTTAATGAACAGATTGGAATGGACAGATTTAGTTTTGCTTGTGGTGAGCAAGGAGATTTGGAGGCTCATGACAGGAGTGAGAAGAAATGATCTATTTAAAGGATTGAAGCAAAGGTGAGGAAGATATATATGCATGTTTTTGCCAAGGGGAAAGATTACAAAGCAGCACATGTGTGAACCCTAGAGTCTCATCCTAAGTAAAACTCCCTTGATAAAGCATGGGAAATCCTAGAGCTCAGAATTATTACTTTTTTGCATAACAATCCCCCAAATCCCCCAGCTAATATGGTAGCCAAGCTCTAGGAAATCCACATGGAGAGGCTTTTGCTCTGGACGAAGATTGGGATGGGAGCTGAATCCATATCTTATCTGGGATCCACTGAACAGGCAAAACTCTATTTTTCTTAATGCAGAACCCAATGTGCTATACTGTCCTGGTTTACTAGCTGTTTCACTACCTTGGCAGCCACCTCACCACAAAATTTTATTTATTTATTTATTTACAGTATGTCAGGATTATTTAGTTATGTATATGTGTTTTTCAGTGTGCTTCTATGTCATTCAAGATGGATTAAGATGTATTTCAAGATGGATTCTATTCTGTTCAATTGTGTATTAGAAATACTGTGCTGAGACTGTGATATTGTAACCTTGACAGAAATGAGATAACGTGTTCTCTTGCTGGGAAGAGAAGGGAGGAACTGGTCTCAGCCAGAAGATAGATAAGCAGATGTTCAGATATTGTTGTTTTTGCCTTGGAGTTCCTTTCTGTAGCTTGCTGTGAATAGACGTGTTTAGATGTACTTAGTAAAACTTAGTTTTCTATTGTAACTGAAAGCCTGCAGAGTCCTTATTTTGAACACAGTGTCTGCTGATCTAGCAATCCTTCCGCTGGCAAGCGTCAATACTCTGACACAGTATTTGTATACTGCTTTTCTCACCCCGAGGGGGACTCAAAGCGTCAACATTGACACTGAAATACAACACCGTCTGAGCTCTGCGAGTGCAGCTTTTTTCTGAATGAAGCACAGAGTGTTTGAGGACCAGGACATCCACAGGGACACCAAGGTGCTTGTTTATAAAGCTATTGTCCTCCCAACCCTGCTATATGCCTGTGAGATGTGGACTGACTACAGACACCACATGCAACTCCTGGAACAATTCCTTCAGCGCTGCCTCTGGAAAATCCTGCAAATCTCTTGGGTAGACAAGCGGACAAATGTCAGCGTGCTCGAAGAAGCAAATACCACCAGCATTTAAGCGATGGTCCTCCGTCATCAACGCTGGACCATTCACGTTGTCCAGATACCAGGCCACCATCTCCCAAAGCAGTTGCTCTATTCTGAACTCAAGAATGGAAAACAGAATGTTGGAGAGCAGGAAAAGAGATTTAAAGATGGGCTCAAAGACAACCTTAAAAACTCTGGCATAGACACTGACAACTAGGAAGCCCTGGCCCTGGTGGTCAGCTGTGGCCAGCAGTGCTGTAGAACTTGAAGAGGCTCAAATGGAGGGTGAAAGAGAGAAATGTGCCAAGAGGAAAGTGTGTCAAGCCAACTCCGACCGGGACCGCCTTCCACCTAGAAACCAATGCCCTCACTGCGGGAGAAGATGTAGATCAAGAATAGGGCTCCACAGTCACCTACTGACCCACCACCAGTACACTGATCCTGGAAGACTATCCTACTCAGACAACAAGGGACTGCCTAAGTAAGTAAGTACTAGCGGTTCCATAAGATGAGATCTGGTGTGAGGAACACAGACAAGTAATTCTCGGATGAATTTGCCGCTCATGGTGTTTAGAGCATTGGTTCTCAACCTGGGGTTCCCAGATGTTTTTGGCCCACAACTCCCAGAAATCCCAGCCAGTTTACCAGCTGTTAGGATTTCTGGGAGTTGGAGGACAAAAACATCTGGGGACCCCAGGTTGAGAACCACTGGTTTAGAGGATTGTAGCCTTAAGGTGCACTCAGATTCATAAAAACTGGAAAAGCAAGGCCAGGGATAAAGGAAGGTAAGAGTTTCCAATAACAACACGCTCCATTTTGGGTTCAAGGGGCTTGAGAACTGCAATCTGTTCTCCAGGCTTAAAAATTAAATCAAGAGCTTTGGAAGGAATATCATGGAGTATGACTAGTGACAGATGAATGGACTCAGAATGTCATTGAAGACCTTCTTCTCTTGACCTTCAACCTTTTTAGTTGTGTTCTGGAACCATTCTCTTCCAAAGACTAGCCAGAATGCATGTGGAACAAGGGAAGGAATTCCTGGGGATGCAACTGGTGTTTTATATTCACCTAAAGGTAACCAACATTGCTTCCACAAAAGTCTACTTATGCCTGTGTCATGAGTCAGAAAGGATGTTCTCGTGAGAGGTGTTTTCTCCTTGATCTAAGGCCTAGAAAGCTTGTGATACTCTAAGCAGAGAATTGAATCCGACACGCTTGATCCTCAAAGCCCAAAGTAACAGAAAGGTATTTTTTTTTTACTAAAGGATTTTCTAACTAAAGGCTACAATGATCAAATTGGTCAGGCTCATTCATACGTGATGCAGACACAAGTCCTGGTTTGCTGCTGATTGAATGCCCCAAACAAGGAGCTGCAGCCAACACAGCCCTCTGGCAATTAATGATTGGAACATAATACAATGCAACCCCTGTATCCACAGAGATATGTTCCAAGACCTCCCTGTTGACATGTGTAAACACAGGTAATAGTGAACCCTAAATGTGGATTATACTAGGGTTGGAAGCATACCATAGAATTGCATTAGGTCCACAAACACTTCCAAGGAAGAATATTTTTTGGAACGTGGAGAAGTGAAACTAATGGATATTGAATCCATCGATAAAGGTTGTACTGTTCACGCTTGTAAGCATACACTGAAAAATATAAATGTATGAGAGGGTAACCCTAAAAATTATGAAGTAGACAAGAATTGATGAAGACTACAATCTATTACTGGGGTGGCTAGTTGCCAGAAGACTTCCCGTTCCCTCACATTTAAACAAATTCAAGCCCAAATAAAGGCCCTTCCACATAGCCATATAACGCAGAATATCAAGGCAGAAAATCCCACAATATATGCTTTGAACTGGCGGCCAGCTTGTTAACTAGAGCTCCGTACAGGGGGCATACTACTCTGTTGCGCCAGCTCCACTGGCTGTCGATTAGCTTCCAGGCACAATTCAAAGTGCTGGTTTTAACCTTTAAAGTCCTGAACGGTTCTGGCCCAGATTACCTATCTGAACGTATCTCCTGCTATGAACCATCACAAAGCTTAAGATCATCAGGAGAGGCCCCACTCTTGATCCCACCACTCTCACAAACGCGGTTGGTGGGGGACGAAAGACAGGGCCTTCTCAGCAGTGGCTTCCGATCTGTGAAACTCTCTCCCTAAGGATATCAGATTGGCCACCTCCCTCCTGTCCTTTAGAAGACAAATGAAGACCTGGCTCTGGGGCCAGGTGTTCAATTAGAGACCAGCGACAATAGGAAAAGGAAATTTGGATTTTGCGACATGGATTCTCCCAGCTCAGCTTGGTTTTACTGGCACGTTAATCTATTAATTTATTGTTAAATTTTACTGATGATGTTGTACAATGTTTTAAAATGACTTTATTGTGAATTGTAATTTTTGTGATATTTATGCTGTTAGCATTCTCTGATGTTCATGTGAGGCTGCGCTGGGTCCCCCTTGTGGGGAGAAGAGCGGGATATAAATATATGAAATATATGAAATAAATATCTGAATCCACACAGCCATATATCCCAGTTCAAAGCAGATAATGTGGGATTTTATTCATTCGTGTGGAAGGGGCCTAAGTTTTAGTCTAGCATTACAGGCTGGAGAACAAATGAGCTTTGCAATGTTGTGGGACTGCAACCTTCATAAGCCCTCGCTAGTAAGACAGACTCGGATCCCCCGGTGTCGCAGTGGGTTAAACCCCTGTGCCGGCAGGACTGAAGACTGACAGGTTGTAGGTTCGGATCCGGGGAGAGCGTGGATGGGCTCCCTCTATCAGCTCCAGCTCCTCATGTGGGGACATGAAAGAAGCCTCCCACAAGGATGGTAAAAACATCAAAACATCTGGGTATCCCCTGGGCAACATCCTTGCAGACAGCCCATTCTCTCACACCAGGAGCGACTTGCAGTTTCTCAAGTCGCTCCTGACACGACAAAAAAAAAAAAAAAGTAGGACAGACTTAAGGGAATGGCAATTGAACAGTATCTACAGGGCCACATGTTGCCCATTCATGCCTTGGATGGAGCCGTTTATTCATATCAGAGCTTGAAAAAATTACTTTTTTAGACAACTGAAACAGCCATTCAGCATGATCCATGCTGTCCAAAAATAACATTTCCAAGTTCTGGTTCTTTGAACGTTATCTTAAAAAAAAAAAAAGATATAGGCTTCAAGGCAGTGCAGTGTGATGTTCCAAAATCCCTTTCTTCTAATCTGATAGATCGTAATCGTATGATAAGACAGTGCCTATCCTATCTTGTCTCCTAATCTAATTGGTCTGCACAAAAATGCCAAAAACAGGTGGAATTGTCAGAGTGAGCTCTATATGTGGAATTCAATATGTGATGATAGCTCCGTGCGTTCCCTTGGGGAGGAGAATCTTTTTTGCTTTTCCCAACACAAGCCAAGCCATGTGTGGTGTTGAATTTCTTGACTGGTTAGACAGTTCTTGCCCCCTTCCCATCTGATGGTGGAGTGATGCTAACAAAAGCAAAGCTGCGAAAAGGAAGGGGCTGTGAAAGGTGGGTGCGAAGTACTGCTTCCTTAAAAGCAAGTTCAAACTGGCTTCTTGGCTGGAAGAAAAGAGACAGGCGTATTTGAAATCAGGATTAATTCATCTTAATTAAAGGCATGGACAGGTGATACCTCTTCCTCTACCAGGGAATCCAAGGTATGTGAGACGTGCTGTACTCAGAGGACTTAGAATCGTAGAGTTGTAAGAGACCTCATGGGCCATCCAGTCCAACCCCCTGCCAAGAAGCAGGAAAATTGCATTCAAAGCACCCCCGACAGATGGCCATCTGGCCTCTGTTTAAAAGCCTCCAGAGAAGGAGCCTCCACCACACTGTGGGACAGAGAGTTCCACTGCTGAACAGCTCTCACAAGTTCTTCCTCATGTTCAGATGGGATGTTTTGAAGAAATACCTCCGTATGCCCCATGGCTGATCCAGAGTAAAATGTTTTGGGAGTAGCAAAGGAACAGAGACTTGAATAAGACCAAATGCAGCAGATGCCCACTGAAATAGGTGGAGGGGAGCTATTTGTGGCGATACTTTCACAATAGTGACTAATAGTCATCGTTGTTGGAAACAGCAATCTTCAAGCCTCCACGAATTATTTGTTTGTATAGTATATGTGAGTATTTGTATGCAGTTTTCCTTAACTCTATGTTATGGGAGGGGCTGCAGACCATGTTATCAGAACTGGGACTGTTCAGACTCAGAATCCGTTTTTGGAAAGACAGAAGATATTAGACTTTCAGTGTAAAAACAGTACTGTTTAGAAGTCAACAGAAACAGTATGCTTTTAGAAGACTGTAGAAACAAAATGTTTTAGAGCAGTGGTTGTCAATCTGTAGATCTCTAGACGTTTTAGCCTTCAGCTCCCAAAAATCCTAACAGCTCGTAAGTTGGCTGGGATTTCTGGGAGTTGTAGGACACTAGGACACTAAGATCATCTGGGGAGGCCCTGCTCTCGGTCCCGCCTGCATCACAGGCGCACTTGGCGGGGACGAGAGACAGGGCCTTCTCAGTGGTGGCCCCTCGGCTGTGGAACGCCCTGCCTGCAGATATCAGATAGGCCCCCTCCCTGCTGTCGTTTTGGAGGAAAGTGAAGACCTGGCTGTTCGAACAAGCATTTGATTAAACAGTGTAATTGAACATAGGAATACGGAATAATGGATGACGAGACTGGATTCTGATTTTACTGTTGAGGCGCTAATGATTGTTATACTAATGTTAATGATTTATGTGATATTTGTTTTTAATTGCCCTATACTTGTCTCGTGATATTTTGTACTGATGTTGTTCACCGCTTTGAGTCGCCAGAGGGCTGAGAAAAGCGGTATAGAAATAAAGTAAATAAAATAAATAATAAATAAATAAATTGTAGGCCAAAACATCGAGGGAACCACAGGTTGACAACTACTACTTTAGAGAAATGACTCCATGAGACTTGATTAAATCAGAAATGCTTTAGACCAGGAGACCTCAAACTAAGACCCGAGGGCTGGATACGGCCCTCCAATGTCACTTACCCGGCCCTCGCTCAGGGTTGACCTAAGTCTGAAACAACTTGAAAGCACACAACAACAACAACAACAACAACAACAACAACAACAATCCTATCTCATCAGTCAAAAGCAGGCCTACACTTCCCATTGAAATACTAAGTTTATATTTGTTAAAATTGTTCTTCATTTTAATGATTGTATTGTTTTAAAGTGTTTTTTTGCACTACAAATAAGATATGTGCAGTGTCCATAGGAATTCATTCATGTTTTTTCCAATTATAATCTGACCCTCCAACAGTTTGAAGGACTGTGACCTGGCCCTCTGTTTAAAAAGTTTGAGGACCCCTGCTTTAGACTGTTGATTATGAGAAAGATGCCCTGTGTTACCTACACAAAAAACTACTTCAAATCCTATCTGTAATTGAATTGATATGCAAAATACCTCTATACCGAATACATGAAATTTGTGAGTAAACCAACTATGTTACTTTTAAGGAAGTCTGCTTATTCTGTCTCTTTACAACATAATTTTAACCAAGATGTTTTAAGGGAGAGTAGATTTATTGGGGGGCAACTGAAGAGAACACTTCTGAAACTCTGCTATACATATATGTTTTTGTGCATTGGCACATCTTTGTCCCTAACAGTTCAAAGAGCTATCTTGGTATATCAGATTAACAGATGAGAAACCTAATTGCCTTGTATGAATACTAGTGGATATTATTTAACACTAAGGAGAAGGTTGACTCAAGCGAGTTTTTAACTCTTCTCAAGGAGATTCCTGATTTTCCTAAGATGGTGGCAAAATGCCATTTTCCGAAAAGTTATAGCAATTTCCACTTCCCAATAGGTTATGGCATCATTTCCCCAAAAGGATATGATTTCTAACAAGGTAGTCGCTCTTCGGAGGTTGAGAAAGGACGGGATGCAAATGTTCCAGATAAATAAAAATAAATAAATAAGTAATGCCTTTCCAAAGATCACAATTTTATAAAAATTGTGAATATAGGGCATTTATTTATTTATTTATTTACAGTATTTCTATACCGCTTTTCTTACCCCTAGGGGGACTCACCAATGAGTAAATCTAGGTAACTGTTCCATATTGAGGATCACTACTTAGTCACAATTGAGAAGCTGTACCCAAAATCATACCCCCCCAAAACACCGATTTCACTGGACATCAGCTGAATGGGGAGAAGGAGGTCCATTCTGACCTCAATTGGAGCATTGGAAATGATATTTTTGACTTGGTGTGTGTGTATAATGTAATGGTGGCACGGGGAGGGGGGGACACGATGATAGATGGACGACATCAAGCTAGGAGATATCACTTAATTAATGAATAAGCTGATATAGAATTCTAGCCAATAAGGGTTAGATGTAAACAATAAGTCTTTCTGGTTTTAATTTTTAAAGAGAGTTGGAAGTGAATTGATAGAGCAATGCTTGCTTCCTAGAGTGAACACCTTTATTCCCATAGTTTCCCCTTGAGTAGACAAAGCCAGGAGACAAAAATGAGTCTTTGCTTTCTTTCTTAAAAAAAGAAAAAAGTTTGATCATGGTACTGTCATAATTTCCCATTGCAGTTATATATATTTCCACAGTTTAGGGTTTTCAAACCATTTGGTACTGTTCCATTATCCAGGTGGGGGCCACTAGGGGCCACTGGAGAAAGAAGGACAGTCCATTTTACGGGAGGGGGGGAGTTGAAGGGAGAAAACAATTTCCCCTGTTTTCATTGGTTATTTCCTCCCCCCCTTCCCATATCATAAACTAGGGTTGTTTGGGCTTGGACTCATGTAAGCCATCCCGAGTCCCCGTCGGGGAGATAGAGGCGGGGTATAAATAAAATTTATTTATTATTGTTTCGACGATAGGGACATAAGGGGGTGGGGGAGGAATAACAGGAAAACAAGGGGGAATGGTTTTCCTCTTTCAACCTATCCTCCACCCCCATAAAATGGTCTATTCTCTTCTCTCTAACGTTCTCTAGTGGTCTTTGCCCAGATAATGAAACAGTACCATCAGTTTTTATGATTTTAACCTACAAAAACAATTCAGAAGAGGCAGCGAGTCAACATCATTGGACATGGCTTGTCTCATCTAGTTAGACTCTCTGAAAAAGTGATACCATTGTCTGATCCAGGCTCACTGTGAAGGCAGAATGGATGATGAGCAATCCTAAACCACAAGGCTTGTAGCTCGTAACACAACCAAACACAGTTCTTGTATTGATCTTGTCCGGTTCCATTGAATAACTGGCTATAGGTTGTTGTAGGTTTTTCGGGCTATATGGCCATGTTCTAGAAGCATTCTCTCCTTATGTTTCGCCTGCATCTATGGCAAGCATCCTCAGAAGTTGTGAGGTTGCAACCTCTGAGCATACTTGCCATAGATGCAGGCAAAACGTCAGGAGAGAATGCTTCTAGAACATGGCCATATAGCCTGAAAAACCTACAACAACCCTGTGATTCCAGCCATGAAAGCCTTCGACAATAAACTGGCCATAGTCTTAATTTGTGACTAATTTCTGGATGCTGCTCTGAACCGTGTAATTAGCATTAGTTGATTCTGTGATTTGAACAATATAATTGCAGGCAATACAACATGCATAACTGAGAAGTCCATGCCCAGTTCCAAATACACAGAGGAAGGAGACAGAGAGGACAGAGAGGAGATAGACTTCAAAGGCAATGGAAAAAGAAAGGAGGGGGACATTACGAAGTGGAGGGACCAGAAACCGAATCTTGAGTATGTATTAGCAAGATGCAAAGAGACACTTAGTAGTAGGAAAATGAGGAAGGGAGAGTGGGAGGGAGAATATTACATTGCAATCCCTAAGAAAAAACAGCAGGACCTGAGAAGGTTGCTCTTCTGGTCCTGACACCTTTAAGTCTTGCTCAGTCATAATCTATCATTCCCTCTGGAGAGTAAAGGAGGAGAAAAATCGAATATAGGAAAGCTTGTGAAGCATGAGTGCAGGTGCGTGAGTGCAAAAGAGTGTATAGATAGAACGCAGAGAAAGAGTAAGGCTGGGCAAGAAGGAAGGTAGCAAGATCAACACAGCGAGGCGTGTTTTATTATCACAGGTGGGCTACACAAGAGTTCTTTGTTAACGTCGCCACTGCAAACACGTGGCAGGGCTTTGCTGGGAGGTTAAGTCATTTTGAAAACCCTCAATTATTTTGTATATTTGAAGGATATGCCGAAGTACATCAAGCCTACAAGGGTCTAACCCGGAATGGTTGCATAAGCTATGGAATACT